>NC_092323.1:23023746-23326776 GCF_036785885.1 Coffea arabica | reverse complement strand
ATATTGGTACTACTGGTACAGTAGTACACATTTATGCAATTTTGCATTACAAAATACAAATAGGTCTTAAACTTTTATTTTTATTGGTTCCAGCAAAAAAGAGTGAAACCTAACACTCCTCGTCTCACTTACAGTAATGACTGACAGCTCCACATAATTTAGAAAGGCCCCTAACGAGTCGACATTTTCTTGAAGTATCAACGTGTAGTTGTCATGGGCTCCAACAGTAAAACATGAGTAAATCTTAAAGGTGTTCATAGGTTTTGTTTTTATCTTTGGAAAACTGGTAAGACACCTCAAATACTTGATTATCATATTGCAAGAGAAAAATATGAGAAAATAGAAAAATTACGCACATATTTTGCACATACATACATCAATTTTGATGTCTGAGAACTTCCAGTCTATTAAATGCGATTCATTTGTTTTTGATGGGATTCTATTAAAACTAAAGCTTATATCGTAGTTGATGAGTAGAGGACAAAAGAAAAAAAAAATCATGAAGGAGAGAGATATGAAACAAGGCCCTGAAACACATCAATCAAGTACTGATAGTAATTGCATAATTCCCGAATCTATTGATGATTCTATCGAGAAGCTAGAGCCGTTGATATGAATTATTTTGGGAGATATTGTGCTGTAACTTTCACAATGAAGAAGTGGTGGGAGATATTGTCGATGGAACTCTACCAAAAGAAGTGGTGGCACTGATGCCTATTCATATGCACATTGAAGTAGCAATAGATTATCCAGCCAAAAAAAAAGGAAAAAGAAAGTTTTAAATGATTTAGTGTCAATTCTGTAGTCGTAAATAGCAAGAAAATTGATTTACATGAGCAAGGCTATTCACTTAAATTCAAGGCCTACGGTGACTCAACTTTTAAATTATTTTGTTTCCAAGTGCAGGAAAATTAGCTAGTGAGACCATCCTTAGTAGTAGTTCAAAGAATGCATAAGAGTAGTAACGTTATTCTTTTTTTTTTTTATCTCAACGATAACAATTGTATAACTTATTCTAATTTAATCTAGGAAAAGAGGAAGTATAATCGACGAAGAACCTGTCAGAAGAAATTAAGTGGTAAATATGATGGAAGACAAGGGTTGACATCTCACCTTGCCAAGACTTTATAGTCTTGCGGTTATCAACGGTCCAAGAGGCTGTTGGTGTAATAACGCTATTCACTATTATATTCTATCATGAATGGGTACGATTTCCAATAAAACAGTGTTCAAACAAATTTTTATTCCTTGAACAAACAATAAATCGATAGCTTTTAGTACTCGCATCATTCACAAACCCAATGTAGAACTTCATGAATATTAGTTATAAATTGCTCTCACATTTTGTGCATGTAATGTGAAGTGGAATATTGGTTCTTATGGAACATGGGGAATTAATCATAGGCTTGCAGATATGTTTGACGGACAGATTTCTTATGCAATTTAATTATTGGGACAAGCAAAAGTGTTTGTGAAAGAAGTGGAAAAGATAAGAATTGATAACTAACTACCAATCTTATTATAATCTTTAAGTCACCATGTTGATTAAATCTAACAATGTTTGGACTTATAAGAACTTCTACATAGCTGGAGATTAACTATAAATTTTTACAAATACAAAGCCTTTTCAAGTAATTTCCGATGAAAACATATGGGAAGAGTACGCATTCATGCATGCAGTTTTGCATTATCAATAGGTCTTATACTTGTAATGTATATTTGTTACATCAAATGTAAAAAGTGAAAACTAAAATATCTCAAACATCCTTGTAGAGATTTAACAAATTAAGAAATGTTAATATTCAAATCCCATCACAGAAGCAATCAAATTCACCCAAACCTAGATCCAACTGCTACTCTAATCTTTTGTACAGTGGAGGTTATAAGAGCATGAATTGTGGCCACCGAATCTGTGATTAGTCGGTCAGAAAATGTGTCAGGGCGCACCATTATTTGGAAGGCCACAGTGAGCAGTGAACTATTCGATCCAGTCATGTTAGAACTAGAAGAAGCTCCAGCTCTAGTTCCACTATCATCAACTCCATCACTTGAGATGATAAAGCCCGATGGTAAAACATTTGTATCTGTGGTGTCTTTACCACTCATTGCAGAAGTAATGGCTGAAACTGGCACTGGAGCATCAATTAGATTAGCCCCTAACAAGTCGGTGCTGCTTTCTTGAAGTATCAACATGTTTTCCTTACGATTAATGGGCTGCAATTAACCATAATATATGAGTCAATATTAAAAGTGTTCAAAGGTTTTAATATATGGGAAACTAATCAAAGACTCAAAATGCTTATTGCTATATGATACAAGAAATTTGAAAAAAAAAAACATATTTTGCACATGCATATGTCATTTTAGATATTAGTGAACTTCTGGTCTATTTATAAGTCAATAGTCATATTTATTACAAGTAGAAGTAAAACATCAAAATGTTTACCTGCATGAGGGAGATGGTGTTTCCAGGGTGAGTGCCAGTGGAGATATGTGCAATTTCATGAACAGGATTTCCATCAGACAGAACATCCCACTCCAAATTTTATTGAGGGAAAATTATCAATATATCGGTTAATTTTAATTTTTAATTTTTTACTAAAGACCAAAATCTCAAAACTTGCAATTCTCTATGTTGACAAAATGCTATAGTGCATTCATCGTGCAAGTTTATGTGCAAAATGCTTTTTTTAATTTAAACAGAGACCAATAAAAATCTTAGAAGGTTGCATTTGATCTAACCAAAAAAATTTCATGATTTCGAACTAAATTAAAATTTTTTTTGATAAAATAGATGCTATAATTAACAAGAAAATTGGTGAATGGGGAATAAAACCTGAACTCTTGCATGCTCATCTTTGAAGAAATCAAATAGATTCTCAAAGGAAGTTGGAAGCTGCAGGGACGCAGCAACACAAACAATCATGTTATTGGGCTGGCCAGAAGTATCACTTCTATGAACCGAGACTCGAAACCCATTGCTGTTCAATTCTGATAGCTGAGGGAGATCTTTCTCTAACATGCTAACATGTGGCAGAAGTTTTTGACCATCTTGTGAAAAAGTTTTGTTAGGCTTTTCCTACCTTCTGGTGCATCAATAACTGGATGAAATTAAGAGCAAAGCACAAAAGCCCAAGAAAGTTAGAATAAAATCTCAAAAATTAATCTTTCTAAAAAAATTTTAAATAGAAACTTGATTTGTAAGTACCTCCTTCAACTTCATGTCCAGGAGTAGATCTTGGTCCCATTGAAAATGCAAATCTCTCGCACATCCTTTGCAAAGTAACAATCCATTTCTTGGCTCCATATGCTTGAGAATCACAAACCATATCTTTATAAAGAGGATGAGTTAGAGATATATCATCCACTTGAACATGTTCAACCCATGCCACCTAGGGACAAGGATATAAATATTAGGGTGAATATATATATATATAAACAGTTGATCTACTTATTAAAAGATAGCGGTGTAGAGATTGATGCCCGGTTGGATTAAGTGTTTTTGGAGGTGTTTTTGAAATATTTTACTGTAACAATGTATATAAAAAACTTTTCCTATAAATATTTTTTGAAATATTTGATATATTGTATGGATGATATGTTTTTTGAGTTGTTTTTGTTTGTGTATTATTGTAAAATTGTATTTGAAATACTTATTTTTTAAAAATAAGCCAATCCAGATGGAGTTTTTTCAAAATGTTATATTTTAATGTGTTTGTTTACTTTTCAAAAATTGAGCAAATATAATAATTCTAATTTCTTGCACGAACCAAATACACTGATTTGCTCAAATAATATACTTTCTTATACATGGCATAGAAACTTTATATACTACATAATTACAATGAATTACAGAACCTCAAACTAAGGCACATGAACATCCACATGACAAATTGATACTTTAACTAAATTTTGTAGTCAAATTTTAATACTTGGACGAATGCAACTAAGTAGCACGTAACTGGTACGTAATCATTACTTTATGTGTCTTTTGAAATTCTTTTAAGAGTATTAGTAGAAAGTTACGAGTCTAAAACCTTATCACTGATTTTATAACTACAATAGAATGACCAAACTACGTCTAGATATTGTAGCCAAACTTACATGTTGGTCAGGAAATTCTCTAACTAATATCATCCTTATTTTTCAAGAACTGCTCTAAATAATGTCGTTATATTCTAGTATCCGAGCCAATGTTCCCTAAATTAGGCTCAACATCCAGTTCTTAAGTTCTAGTCAAAATCTAATTACTACTATCAATTTCTTGGTTAATGCTATGTAAAACTTGATTAGGTACTGACTCTATCATTTTTAGCACACAATATGCACGAATTAGATCTTGTTAGAAAAATTAAAATATATATATGAATTGTCATGTAAAATGATATTTGTTTATACTTGTTTCGATCAATCTTAAGTCTCAACTGAAGTTACGAAACAAATGATGGAAACCATGAAATGAGCATTGGAACTTGCATTTGCTTTTCCATTGGGCATGTCTTGAATAAGGCAACCGGAAGGAAACATCCATGTTTTTTAAGAAGAAGCATCTTCTAGCTCCTTAAAGGAATCATAGGAAACATTTACGATCACCCATGTTGTTGAATCAAGTTGTCGGATATAACGAAGGAATGCCAACTCTCTAGGTGCAACAAGAGGTGAAAGAACGTGCAATTTTTCGTGCATATGCAATAACACATCCATTAAAATTAATCAATTTTGCATTCTAATAGCTACCAAGGAATCAAAATTCCTTTAAGCAAAATTACAAAATAATTATTCTGCAAATAGATAACCACCCCTTTTTCCTGTGTCAAGCACTTCAATTGTCCTAACTTTGGTGACAATTGTAGGGAAAAAAATCCATCCATTTTTCCTGTAACATGAATAAGATATTAAAACATAAATGGAATACATGCTATTAAATCTAATAAAAGTAAAATCATAAATCATATCTCATTTTTTGATGGATTAAGGGAAAAAACAAGAAAAAAAAATAAAAGGAGCAAGAGATATTATTAGAGTGAACCGGATCTTGAAATATATCAATCAAGTGCCTGGTAGTAATTGGCACAAGTCCTGAATCTCTTGATGATTCTATCCAAGAACTAGAGCTATTGATATGGGATATTTTGGGATATAGCTTGTCATGAGTTTCGCGATGAATAAGATATCTCTCATTAGTTGGAGATTTAACCCATAAGGGCTCATTTCCTCGGAAAAGCTCTAATAATTCATCCATGGCATTAACAGTAGTTTCAACCATGACAGATTTTTCCATCCCTTGTATTTCAGAAAACCTTTGAGGTAACAATGTGTTCATTGAAGTCCTGGGAATATTTTCACGGGACAGATAAGATTCGAGTACTCCAGATCTTCTAGAAAAAGTGGATACTGCACGGGATGCCCTTTCAAGCTGCAAATATATATAGCAAAACAAATAAATCAGCAGTAGTTAGGAATTGATTCCAAGATTTTGTATAAGTTATATTTGAAAAAATTAAATACATGAAGATAGATTAGGGTACCTATTGTTTCAACCAAGCATTTTCAACTCGTAATCTTTCTAGATTTCTTTGCCTTGCTTCTTCTCCAGAAGATAAATCCTCACATTTTGGGCATACAAGATTCCTTAATGCTTCTCTCATAGCAAGAGTCTCATAATAGAATCTGTCATTTTCAACTCTAAGGGCATTGTTGTCAGATCGTTCATTGTGACTCTGGAAATGCCAAAAAAAAAAAAAAGAGTCATATCATAGTAGAGATTTTCAATGTCCCTAAATTTTTATTTGAAATCATATTTAGCTCCTAAAGTTTGACAGCGTGTGCAACTCATGTGACAGCCATCAAAGATATTGTTGCCAAAAGCAGCATTATCCATAAAAAAAAAAAAAAAGAAATAGGTCTCGCCGTTTCCATTTCCCAACGGATTCTTATTTCTCTGTCTAAAATTGCCGAGCCCAACTCACTAACATCAAGATAATATATTCATCAGGTAAATATATATCATTAGTATTCTCAATTTCTTTTGAATGTGAAATGGGACAGGAACCTCGATAATGAGTCCAAAGATTTGAACATGAAATATTCATTAAAAATGTGAAGGAGCTTTTAGATATTTTTAACCAAAAACATCAAATTTACTCATTAATTCAATTGTGAAGGAAAAGTACAGAACTTGAAGAAACATATTTAGGCACAAGGACATTCCAATAATCATCCAATGAATCTCATGCATTCGTCCCATTTTGTAGCAAGAAGCAGTGCTTTTCTCCCCCTAAGCTATTTGCCCGCGAAAGTGACCAAAGAGTAGTTTATAGCAAATTAGATAAAATACCAGAAAAAATAGGATGGATTCATATAAGTTCTATCCAAATGATTATTAGATCTACATTTAGAGAAAGACTAAATACACCTATAGACCTTGCTATAGTTGATAACCAGATAAAAAATAGAGGAGAAGCAATTCTTGGTATTTTTAGAGGAAATCTTAAATATCAAAATATCAAAAAAGAAGATAAGGACATGGCATCAAGCAGTCAAAGTATGGAATAAAACGTAAACACTCACGTCACACTCTCGGAGATATCTTCCGTACTCTTCCAATATTGGATAAGAGCAAAGATTCAATGGTACAAACAAAAACAAATAGTTTTCTTTTTCCATATGAAACTACACTTTGATTCTTCATAGAATTGATTTAAAAAAAAAAAAAAAAAAAGACACTACCTAGTAGTTGCTCCCTACGTTTTGCTTAGACCCTTTACGAGAGAACGAAAGATATTGGAAATACGTGGTTTTCTCATTGATGATAGTGCTCTTGAATTGTTGCCACATGAGTTGCACATGAAGAATGACACCAAAAAAAAAGAGAGAAAAAAGGAGCAGCATTTTAAAAGAACTAAAAAAAAAAAAAGAAATAATATACCTTTGTTTGGGTTCTTTTATTTTGAAACCAGAACTTGATTTGTCTGGGTTCAAGCCCTATTTCTCTACTTAATTGTCTCCGCTGGTTTTCATCAGGATGAGGACATTCTTTGAAAAACCTTCATAAGTTAAACCAACCAAAACATCTTGGAAAGACGTAGGATTAGAAGAATAATATAAGTGCTACTTTCTTTTATTTTTTCAAAAACAAAATGAACTATATCTGTCCAAGATGTATGCAAAAAAAAAAAAAAAAACTTACATGGGTCATCATAAAATTTAAATTTAATAAAAATCTATCATGCTTGTAAGGAAACATGAGGAAATAAAATAAATAGAAAAGAGTAAATACACAAAGATTTAGAAAGGATCTAGAATGTAAAATGTAAACTAAAACTTTTGAAAGTTTCATTGAAATGTATAAGATGGTAAATAATACTGTTGTCTCTACATAAACTAGCAAGAGAAATAATAATTATCTTGCAAAAAGGATTGACCACTAAATTGGGTTTACATATAAATTCCAACACTTCAATAGAAGAAAAGAGAGATAATAGTTATGTTTTGCACCATAAATCAAAATAATTAACACAAACTTTTTTATTTATGATTTATAAAATCAAGTAATATTGATATATCAAAGAAGATTAAAGATGTGTTTTTAGTGTATTTAAGTAGCTTTAAGCAATGTTTTTGCAAAAAAATGTATTAGTATTTCATGATCATCAAGATAATCCTTAGGAACTTTATATGCACAAATAGTACTAGGGAGAGTAAGAGAAATTTCTAATCTTACGCTTCAAGTCGTTGGACTTGTTCAGCAGAGTGGTGATGATACTGTTTTCTCTCCCTCTTCCTTCTTGAGTTTGAAGAATCATCATGTTCATCAGCTGATCCATTGCTCTCAAGTGCAAATCCATTTCTGCCTTCACAATAGAAAAAAAAAAAAAAAAAAAAAAAAGTGAAGGCTTTGTAGTAAACAATATTGATTGGGATTTGGGACAACACGACTTAGGCCTACCTAGTCTATTTTTTAGTGCTTATATCGATATAGTAAAAGTATCGTATTTACTACTAACCTTGAATGACATCACCTATGAAATGTTTACAAAATAAATACCATATACAAAAGAAAGAGGCATACGAAAGAAGAAAGAAGTTCGTTCAACCTAGTATAGTTTTGCTTCAAATTGGAGTTATGTTTCCTTGTTCCCTATGCACCAATAATTTTTGGATGGAGATGTAGAGCTTTTCTTATCCTTAATGCTGTGAATAGCATGGCCAAGGGATTTGCTTATTTATGCTCATATAATAGCATGTGCTACTCCATTTAAAGAAAGTCAGGTAGGCAATATCCTACCCAATCCAGAATCTAAAATGAGCTAAAAAAGTAGGAATTAAGATATTTGTGTTAAAGGAAATAACAACTTTAACATGTATGACTAGACCAAGCATGGAAAAGTATCAAATTACATTGACCTTAGCCTTATTTGCTTATTATCATGTTAATCATTATTGTTTAACACAACGAGTTACCATTTTTGATGTCAATGAGCAACTCAAGATGCTTAATTTAAAGCGATCGATCAAGTAATTTTCATTAAACAAATGAATTTAAGGTGATCGATCATGTAATTTTCATTAAACAAGTGAATTTAAGGTGATCGATCATGTAATTTTCATTAAATATTATTCAATAGCGACTCATTGGAAGGTGAATACCACTTTTAGACACTTAATTAAGAAAATCACATGATTATTGCTTAAAAACTTAATTAAACTTTTAATTAGCATTTATGCAATTCTAATTAAGAAGTATTGCGGAGAACTTCCAAATAATTGTTTTGTTTTTGTTTTTGTTTTTGTTTTGAGAACTTGATTAGCTCATTATTTTCTTTTCTTTTCTTTTATTAACAGTCGATTTATTTTCACATTACACTAACTTGTCAAATATAATTTGTCTAAATCTTTATTAAAAAGACATATAATCATTCCAATTAAGAATTGAAGGTCAAACTTATATTAAAATCTAGCAAGATTCAAGGGATCAAGCTAAATTATTATTTTCAGACATTTAATCTCTATCTTATTAAGAGATAGCAAAAATTATATTATTTCTATGCTAGGTCCTTAGAAATCCTAATGCCATGTTATTAGTTTCCACTTTTTTAAAATAATCTCGGATTTCTGACTATAGGATAAGAAAATATTTTTTTTATGTGGGACATGAAGCAAAGATGTGTTTTTAAATATATCGCAATAAACAAATATTGTGCTAAAATACTTTTTATATATACTTAATCATGGATATCATCATTACTTTTCCTAGTAAATCACGCTCTGTTTGTTAGAACATAGTTAATCACTTTGTCTAGCAGAATTATCAATCCAAGATAATTATATATTGTAATTTAACTAAATCTCATATACAAGTAATCATTGCTGCTATAGTTGATATTAATGTTTGCTAGAAGAAAGTTACAAAGTCGATGTAACTATGATATGGCATGATAAAAAGGCATTAGGTCTAAAGTGATACTTCCTATCACGAAAAAGGAGTACTATTGTTTCCAGATTGTTTATCTTCATCTACTAGTGTACATAATGTACATGTATAGTTATTACTGACATATTATCTCTATCAATCTCTTTTAAATACAACCCATAAATATTGTTAGTCTATGACCTAAATGTTGCAGTATGAGAGATTACTTTGTAGTTGATTTGATTTATGTTATCTTGAATGCAATTATGTATTATAGTTAGGATACTTGTATTATCAAAAGATTAAATCCTATAGCATAGGACTGCAAACGAGTCGAGTCGAGTCGAGTCGAGTTTTAAGCTAATCGAGCCGAGTCTCGACTAAATTTTACCAAACTCGAGCTCGAGTTCGAGCTCGACAAGCCAGCAATTTTCGAGCTCGAGCTCGACTCGAATCAAGTCGAGCCGAGCTCGAGCTCGAAAAAAATAAAAAAATAATTATTTTATTTTTAAAAAAATAAATAAAAGAATATTTTTTTCTTAATAAATAATAAAATATTAAGGATATATACGTAATTTTACTATGAAAATAAAAAATAAAAAAAATATATAATATACATAATTTTATTATTAAATAAAAATTAAAAAAAAAAAAATATATATATATATATATATATATATATATACTCAAGCTCGCGAGCTGACTCGCAAGTTAACGAGCTTAATATTTTGAGCTCGAGTTTGACTCAAGCCGGCTCGAGCTCGACTCGAGTTTGACTCGAACCGCTCGCGAGCGGTTCGATTCGTTTGCAGCCCTACTATAGCATACAACTTTGAGATTATAAGTTCTAATCAAAACAAACCCTATAAGAATGGTAAGATGAAATTACGATTCATCAAATTGTTATTAATTACTTATATCGTTCAAAAATTTTTTGTAAAATGATATTAAATAAAAAAACATTAACTATGTTATTAATAGTGCCATCTAGCTTTATAAGAATATACCGCCACAATTGCAAATCTTTGTTCAAAAACTAAGGGGAAAAAAATCAAATATCATTGTGAGAAACCATGTTAACAACATACAAACACTTAATTTTTTTAATTAAATTAAACAATTATAACCACAACCAGTTTTGGAAGACTACAGTAATGTTTACATACTTTTACTTTTTTACATGTACATTACAATCAACTTGCTTTGAAAATTAAAAAAAAACTTGCTTTGGAAATATGTTTGCATCGCTAAAGGTCCATTACATTCCAAAGTTAGATGTAACACTCTTTTTATTTTTACTTTCGACCTGCAAACATAGAGCTAATCAACCACTTTCATTATAGTATACATGTACATATCAATGAAGACATATAAATGCTACCAAATTTCAAGAATCTCCATTCTTAGGGTTATCATTCTGTAGTACGTCATTATTCACAAATTTTTCAAGCAGGTACAATTAGACATGTCATTATCTATTCTTTTATATTTATACATTAACATAAATAAACCCTTCTAGGAACTTGCATTTCTAATCAAGCTTGACATGTTATAAATTAACGAACAGGTCATGAATTATTTGCGATTTTTCCCTACTCTACTATTAAAATGCCTCTCTTCAACTATCAAAGAAGCTGTAAATTGTTTGAAGAACACAAGCAATTTCCCCAAAATTTAAGATTCCGTGAATATTTAATAATCATTGCTCTCATGAAATCCAAGACATTCAGACTAAAAACGTCAAAGTAATTGTTCACTAAAGCATCAAGCAATATGGAAAAATGATTAGTATTGCAAATTTTAGGGGTGGCAATTTTTGACACGACCTGAAAACACGACACGAATCTAATACGAAATTAATGGGTTTGGGTTGAGGTTTCGGGAATTCGGGTCAGAATCGGGTTGGACCCGATGAACCCAAAAAGAAAACAGGTCGATTTCGGGTCAACCCGTGGTGACCTGATATGACCCGATATGACCCGTTTACGAATTAAAAAATAATTTAATAAACATAAAAATAATTCTATCTAACTAAACTAAGTTATTCTTTTTTTCAAAGGCATTAATTACTTAATCCTAAATGAATTTATTTAATTTGTGTGAAGTTGAAATTATTATATTTGGACAAATAATATATTATATTATTTTTTACTTTTATACTGTTTTAATTTATTTTATATTTTGTTTGGGATAAAACACTTTTATGGTGTTTAATTTATTTTAGATTTGGTTTGGAATTATTTATTTAAATTTTTATTACTTGATTATGTAATTAGTTTTGTGAGAAATTGATTTTATTAGAAATTACAGTGATAAATTAATAAATTAAAATTAAGTTTCGGGTCATTTCGGGTCGACCTGCCAACCCGTCAACCTGAAATTTTCGGGTTCGGGTCAGCATACCTGACCCGTCACGGGTTGGCGGGTCGGGTTCGGATCAACAGATTTTCTGACGGGTTAACCCGAACCCGACCCAACAACCTGATTTGGACCCGAATTGCCACCCCTAGAAAATTTGATGGGTATGAAATTGATACGTATGAATTTTGTTTCAAAATACTGTATAGTTTGCAATTGGTTAGCTAAAAGATTTATGGAGTTTAAGGAGGGCCTTTTATTCAATAAGTTCCACAAACCCACACTTTTAAATAGAGGTGTTCACATTTCAGAAAAACAAAAAAGCCGGCCAATTCAATCTCGATTGGATTTAGATTCCAGTAAAATCAAAATATCTTCAATTATAATGTTTGGTAAAACAGTTTGGGAACTAATATTAAAAAAATATTACCAAATTATTTATTATTGACCAAATTTCTGAAATTATTGTAATATATATATATATATATAGACACACATTACTAAATACTAATTAGTAATGAGTAATTAATTAACTACTAACTAGTAGATTACTATTACTATTACTAGCTAAATTGATTGAATTTTGTTAAAAAAATATATGGAATATTATTTTGGTACAATAATTTTTTAAAAGAAATTAAAATATTTTAGTTTACTATTGACATTTTAGATTTTGGATATTATTGGTTCTGCGGCCAAAGTCCAATCTCCAATGTCCAATTTATCAAATTAAAGTTTGGCCAATTGGCTATTGATCTTTTTTTTTTTTTCCTTTTTCTTATTATTCCTCCTTTCCTTCCTTAACCCCTACCCCAAACCAAGGTTTGTAAAATCGGGATTCCACCTAGGATCGATTTTAGTTTCACAGAATCGGATCGTAGGATCGGATCGTAGGATCGTAAGATCCCACCAAAAGCTCCTAAATTTACTAAATTAATGAAATTGAAATTGATATACCATTTTGTACATCCTAAAAAATATTAAATAAATAAGTTACTCATCAATATATAGCATTTTTTACTTACTATCTGACAAGTAATAAAAAGATGAAGAAGTTACAGCCGACAGCATTTCAAGAATGTTTTGATTGCCAATTGCCAATCACAAAAGATCAATAATATGTTTACAATTTCGAATTAATGAAAAATAGGTACGTAGTTGAAGAATGAAATTTTTAGAAAAGTAATATTAATCAAAAAGGTATATATATGAATATAAAAAAGGTTATGCGTGTTAGAAGTGCATATACATAATAGGTGTGAATTGAATGTGTTAACGATCAAATATTGAACATTCATTACAAAAACTTAATAATATATATACATATATATATATATAAAGCTCAAATATTAAACGGGCAGAAAAAGTTCTGGCATTAGATTTCATTTCATCATTTAATTCAAGTATTTAATACTTCCTGTGGTTTCACTAATTAAAGTTGCCAAATACAAATTTCAATCATTGAGAAAAAAAAAGGAGCACCATCCAACAGAATAGAATTCCTGGTATCATATGATTTCCTACAATGTAAACGAAAAAAGCTTGAGAAAAAGTAAAATTTGTACATTTCCATCCTAATTTCACACGCCATTAATTAGTCACCATTGCACTCATGTTTAAACACTTTCAAAGTAGTATGAGTATGAGAGAGGAAGATGATGATTTTGCTGCTCAGCTTTTCACCCAATGCAGAAGATGAACTTTTTCTGCAATAGCTGTTGGCTGTAGCTTGTGGGTTCCTGGTAGAAGCCGCAGCGATTTGTCTTGTGGGTTCTTGGCAAGAGCTGTAGCCGAAGCTTGAGGTGGTTTGATGGTTAAAATTAGGGATTTGATTTGGGCAGCGGAGAGGAGAAGAGAAACGTCAAAGCTCTGCTTGAGGAGCAGACGGGATCCTCTGTCCAACTTTTTGTGTCCAATTTCCTGTCCAACACAAAACTACGTAGTTCCACTTATTCTTGTGGCTGACGTGGCACATAAAAATAAATGCCTGTTTGGCTCAAGCACCAAGCAACAGCCCTGTCAAATTGTAACCATTCACGTGAATTCCTCCAAAGCAAACCACTAGCCTAACGGAAAGACATAGCAAAATTTGAGACATACAGAGAGACAATCAAATCCTTGGAAGTACAAAGCAAAATTTGCAGCTGGGCCTAACGGAAAGAATAATCTAAAAAATTGGTGAAGGAAAACAAATTGTCCTTCTCGCTTTCTTTGAAGGAAAACAAATTGTGTTTTAACATTTTCAGATAGAAAAAGTGTTTCTTGTACCTTTTGCAATCTATTTTTTATTCTGGTAAATTGATTCCTCTTTTTGTTTTTTAAGTAGAATTATGTCTTCATTGATACAGTGTTCATTTAATTTATAATCCATCTCTTGGGGAAATATGGTTAAAAACTGACATATTTCATTGGCTTGGTTGACAAAGTTGCTAATTGAATGAAAAACCATGTGATGGATAAAAATTGAAAACCTTTAAACATCATGGAGACCTCTGCTATTTTAAGATGTAATAGCTGTTTTCTTTTCTTACCACCCCCTCTTTCCCAAAGAAAAAAAACACCACCCCACCCACATACACACATTTTATAAGGCATACGGATTGCAGTGGTAAACAAATATATGTGCTGCAATTTGGTTCACGATGATTGTTGTTTCAGATGTCAATGCCTAGAAGATTATATGCTTAGCCAGTTTTTTTATTTTTTTATTTTTGGTTTTATGGAATTATATATTTCCTTTTCACATACAGTGATTTTTGTGATCACTGCTAAACCGGGGGAAGTAGAAGGTGCTGTGATTTGATTGCGTTGTCTTTGAATTATAAGTCAACCAGAAATAATTGTGCAGATGAATATTATTTTTTTCTTACCATCGGCAAAGAAGTCCCAAATCTTCTTGACGCTCACGGCAACAGGTCTTGGGAATTGTTATGGTAGTAATAGGGTTTTGGGAATTGTAATAAAGATATGTAAATAAAGGAAATTCAAAAAAGAAGAGATATCCAAAAGTATAATGGAGCCAAAAAGGTATTTATTTTTATGTGCCATGTCAGCCACAAAAATAAGTGAAACTACGTAGTTTTGTGTTGGATAGAAAATTGGACACATAAAATTGGACAGATGATCCCGTCTGATCTAGTTGCCACTTGCCATCGATTGGATATAAACAGTGGGAAATGTACAAACAGACAAAGCAGAATCCCTCATTTCACTAATGTTGTTTACTGGTAGATCTAAATTAATTTATGTGATAAGGTGAGATTAGAGAAAGGGATTAATGAATTTAGGTGGGTAATAGGCAAACTGACTTAGTCTGATGGAATATCTTGGGTTTGGTAAACATTAATGTCGTTTGCAAGGAGATGTGTGGGAAAGTAAAGGAAAATTAGTTATTTATCTTTCATGCATGTTTGGTCGGTTAGAAAGTTGAAAATTTTTCTTGCATTTTCTTACACTTGTCTGCATTTTGTGTCTTGCAAAATTTATAGGATTTTGAAGAAAAATAGTTAGTTACTTATAAAAATTTCAATAACTACTATTAATCATTATTAATTTCTTATATTCTCTCAATATTTTTTTTTAGTAACCAAAAGTGTGTGGAAAACTTATTTTTGTTTTCCTTTACCTTACTTTCTTTCACTTCACTTTGTGAAAGATCTTCTAATTAGTGTTGTTACCGTTGAATTGGATTTGTACTGGAGCAACAAGTTGCAGAATCGCTGATCTCATTTTGCACGGAACAAAACAAAGCTCCAAAATCAAATCCTTGCACGGAACGGGACAGGTAGAGCGGAACAAATCTCTCTTTCTAGTTCTTGTATCCTTCGATTTTCATTGTGAAGTAACATTAGCGATGGAAGCAGGTCGGAACACCTACTAAATATATCTAATAGTTGTTCTCAAATAAATGAAAAATTTTTGTATGAACATATGAGATTTCACTTGATTTTATTTAATGTGCAAGGTGGACTATGTGAATTAGCAAGTCCTTGAATCGATACAAAACTTCTCGAAGCTTGTCTAAAAGATAACGTGCGGTCCAACATTTGATGGTTATTAATTAAGAACAGGAAGAACACTTTACTTTGTTGACTTTCGTGTCAATAGGATAAGGATGGAAACTACCTAGCTTGTATAAAGTAACAGTTATGTCAATATCCATCTTGTTACATAAAACAAACGTAAATAAGTACTTGACTCCGTTTGGATTATCTGTTTTTTGGGTTGTTTTTCAAAACCAGCACTGTAGCATTTCATTTTTTAAATACAAGTTCGTTTGAATTAGTTATTTTTGGGGTTATTTTTCAAAAACTATATGAAAAGCTTTTACTGTAAATGTTTTTTAGATTATTTTTAGAGGTATTTTTAAACCATATTTTTAAGTATTTTTATAATTTATAATTTTTATATTTTTATATTTATATACATTTATGCATTTATAATACATTTATAAATAAATATATTTATATAAAAATATTTAAATGTATTATATATATAATACATAATATAAATATATTTATATATGTATATTATTATAAATGTATAAATTATAAATGAATATTATATAAATGTATAAATTATAATTTATAATTTATAATTTATAATTTTTATATTTTTATATTTTTATATAAATATACATTTATGCATTTATAATACATTTATAAATAAATATATTTATATATTTATATAAAAATATATAAATGCATTATATATGTATTATATTATATATAATACATAATATAAATATATTTACAAATGTATAAGTGTATATTATTATAAATGTATAAATTATAAATGAATATTAGATAAATTATAAATTAATATATTATAAATATATATTAATATTATGTATAAATGTATTAATATAATTAATATAAATGTATAAATGTATTACTATTATGTATAAATGTAAAATTAATATTATGTATATTAATATAAATGTATAAATGTATTATATTATGTATAATACATAATAGGAATATATATTATAAATATACATTAATATATATATTATGTATAAATGTACATTTATATAAATGTTAATATATATATTATATATTATATATTATATTATATATAATTTATATAATATTTAATATTTATATAAATATATTATAAATATATAAAAATATATAAAATATGTATAAATACATATATAAATATATAATATATAAATGTTTAATATATATAATATACATTAATATTAATTATAAATATTATAATATTATAAATATGGTGTTTATATAATATTTCAATTTGTAATATTTATTATATATTTCATTATATAAATATTTATATAATTTATAATTTATAAATATATAATATATAATTTTCATTTTGTATAATATACATAATATTGTATATATATAATATAATATACATAATATACATTTATACATTATTACATATTATATATATTATATATTATAGATAACATTATTATACACAATAATGTACGTAATAATATTATACATTAATAATTTATATATTATAATATAATGTACATAATATATTATGTATAAATATTTATACATTTATGTATACAATATTACATATTATGTATATTATATTGTGTATATTATATTATATTATGTATAATATTAATGTATATAAATATTTATATAATATATAAATATATAATTTTCAATTTGTATATTTTAATTTATATTAATATAATATATATATATAATATACATAATTGAAATATACATATGGAGTTGTTTTTGATATAATGTTTGGATATGGTGTTTTTGGAGTTGTTTTGGAAATACACATTTACTGTAGCATTTGGAATGTGAAAAACAGTTTTTCAAAAACAGAGGCAAAAACAAGGAATCCAAACGGACCCGCTTGTTCTTTGAGAAAAGATATTGAAAAACAATCTCCAACAGCTGTGTCCCGTTTACAAATTGGTAGTCCATCAACTACCAATATGGCCCCAATCACCAGCTCTTGGCTGGTGACCACCACCAAGCTCTTAAGGCTTTGATGGGGTGTGAGACAAGGTTTAAACACTTGCCTCTCACCAAAATGCCACTCTTGTGGTTCTGCTTCAAATCCAGACGGGTGTGTAGTGCACCTGTCTGGTCCGATGGTGATTCTGTCCCTATCGATCCTCCGTAGGTTCAACTGAACCTCTTCCGTAATTAGAGTAAGAGTAGGGATGACAATTAACAAAAAAAAAAAAGAAAAACCTACCAACATGCCCCCAGCTAGTTACGCGATAGTTTCACGTTGGACATGATAGCTGGAACGATAGTGACGATGCAAACAATTGATAACAAAATCACTTGTCTAGAAATTGGACAATGGTTTACAATTAATTGAAGATTTGTACTTTTTATTGCGTTTTTGGTAGATTAGTTGTGAAAAATATTACTCTAATAACAAAATGGCTTAGATGAAACTAGGTAACTGTTTGGTTGGGAAAACAAATAAGCATAATTTAATAGACTATAAATATAGTTCAATCACTATCAAAATCTAAAAGTACATTATGATCATTACAAACCAAGTTGGTGAGAGTGATCCCATTACTGAATTTGATACCAAAAAGAAAAAAGAAAAGGCCGCTATCATGCCTAACTCCACCTCTGATTGAAGCCCCCCTATTTTTCTTCCCTCCTTCCTTCTTTTTTTCTTCCCCCTCTCCTTCATCCCTTTACCCATAGTTATCAAATTCATCTTAGCCCAACGGTTGAACCGGTTGGCAAGGTGACCCGAACATCATGCCAGGCCAAATCTCTAGTTTAATAGGACAAGAAGTTGACTCCATTAAATCAAGTCAAACTCATTTAACCCACTGGTTCAACTGGGAACCGTTTGTTTTTTCAGTTGACATTTTCTGTAATAATTGTGGATCTTTGTTTTTAAAACAAAGTGTGTATATGTCTTTTACAAGATTTGTACATTGGATCATCATTTAAATGTACATAATATTTTACCACATGCTTAGTTTTTATTTGATAACCAATTATGTTTTTAAATAAACTTGTTTACTTTTTTATTGTACAATTAATCCTTTTAATTTTCAAACTGACAATATTTGAGTAGTTAGAAAATTATTTATTTTTATGAAAAAATAAAATAATAAAAAATGATGTTACTCCCTCCGTCCCAATTATTTGGTCTTATTTTGGGAATCCAACTTTTTAAAAATAGTGATTTGATTGTGATGTTGGTGTTTTTCTTTCTAATTTTACTCTCACAAATTCAAAATTTGAATTTGAATAGTAATGATTAGAGGAACGGGTTATATTGGAAATAGAGACTAAAAAGATATTTTAACTTTCTCAATAGGACAAATATTTTGAAACATCCGAAAATGAAAAGTAGGACACTTTCAATGGGACGAAGGAAGTATATCTTTGAAAACAAGTGACACAATTTTGTTATATATTTGACTATATTATTTATTTATGTAAAAGTACGATAAAATGAAATTAAATGTTCTATTAATATTTACTTGTTCATTATATATCTTTCTAAGTACAATAATTAGTATCTAAAAGCATTTTATTATATATTTAATACATATTAAAATTACTATTTTATATTTATAAATATTAAATTAGTACCCACCAATTCAATCAATAATCCACTAATTGAACTAGTGATCCATTAAACTGATCCCTCTGCAGGATTTCTTGTCAGTCGGATTTAATAACTATGCCTTTACTAATCCTATTTACTTTGTCTTTCTTTTTTCACTTTCCCTTTCTTCCATAGTAGCAAATTGTGACAATGCTGGTGGATTCGTGGTTGGTGGCTATGCTTTTTATTTTTTATTCCTTGTGATTTTGACAACAATCTTTTGTAAATATAAAATCCTTAGAGTCGTAGAAGAGTTTTGATAGGTACATAGCGTAGTTTGCAAGTAAAAATTAACAAGTGAACTTGGAGTCTCCGAGAACTTTTCTATTTTCTTTAGCAACCTTTTTTCTCATAAAATTTATCGCTTATATCACGAACACGTTTTGCTGTTGTCTTTTCATTTTTTTAATCATTTTTTTTATTTACATCCCATCATAAAATATTATTTTAATATAGTTATTTGGCAATCTGGTCTTGAGTTGAATGGAGGAGCGGCGGAGCTGCCATGGTTGGTAGTGGCATTTGAAGATTGCTTGGGTTGAAACAAAGGATGGGATATAGAAAAAGGCCAAAAAATGAAGACAATAATTTACAGTACGAAACACAATTAATTACAATATTTGTGTCATAATTTTATAATTTCTCTCTCCTCTACTCTTATGATTATTTTCTAACTTTCCTTACTTTTTATCTCACTATCTTCCTTAGGCATCTTGTGATTTTTCTATCACTTTTGATAGTAATACTAAAAAAGAAGAATAAAAATAAGAGTTAATTTTATATACACAGACAGTATATATACTCTCACTCTTATGGTTGAATGAATAATATATAATCTACATTTAAACTTAAAATACCTTGATAGTGATTGTCATTCCTTGATAATCTAAAAACCCAATACGTACAATTACAAAACGAAGCCGTCAATGAGGTTTTGCCAATACCTTGATAGTGGTTGTCTTTCCTTAATTCCTTAATGTATGCCAGACAAATTGTTGGTCTGAATCGAATATTGTGCCATCCAAGATGGGATGCGGTCGGATTACAAATTTCAGTTGCCATCATTTTCATCCTGAGTGTCGCCTTATTCTTTTTCGTTATGAAAGGCTTTTTGTCCTCTAGACGACACTATTTTTGTCAAGAATTACTGAAGAAATAGGGTCAAGACTTGTTGCTAGAATCTCCACTTTACACAGCTGCAAATTTTCGACATTGTCCCTCAAAAGGTGTGAAATGATGGAATTGAAATCAAGTTGCGCAAGTTGAAACCGCAAAATTTGATCAAAATCTCTCCAAGCAATCCCTCCAAAAATCGGCCAGATTCCTTGGTCCAATTCCTCTCCTGTTTGGCCAAAAATTTCTACCTCGAATCCCTCAAAAAATTGGTCTGATTGTTTGGGGGATTCGAGTCTACTTTCATTTTCAACAAATTCCTTCGTTTTCTTTTTTTAATGAATCGAACCACTTTTGAAACTTGTCAACCTTGTGAAGTTTAGGACTTCAATCAATATAATGCAAACTTATTTCTTGTCCAAAATGAAGTCCAATTTCAATTCCTACAAAAATAATAAAAAATATGCAAGTAAAAGGGACAAAATTCTCCTTTAAGCACTAAGCATCATTTAGAACTAATTCTAACTAAAATGGACTATTTTTTTCTTATAATATTAAAATATTGATGAAAATTAATATAAAATATGATTCAAATATAGCACAAAATAGTTACTTATCAACATAACTTTGCAGCTATAACATCCAAAAAGTTTACAAAAGGATAAGGAGAAGAAGCAAAGGCATGGATGATGGTAGGTCACATTTGGACTGCTACTTTTTGAAGTTCTTGTATAAAAATATATTATAGTAATTTGATGTATATGAGATAAAAATAGTGATTCAGAGATATGTTCATGAAAAAAATAAATATTTTGAATTAGAAAACCACAATCCAAATAAGGCGTAAGAATTAAGCTCAAGTGAAAAGTCCACTGACCATTTTTTTTGGTAAAATACAGAAAAGCCTCCTATGATTAAGAGAATCTATAAAAGTCCCCTATAGTTTTAAAACATACACTCTAATATCTCGTGATTTGAATTAGTTTAAGAAAATGATGAAATCGTCTATATTAATGGGTTCATCTCTTTTGCAAGTATTTGTCCTGGTAACAACAATCGGGTCAAATCATACAATTTGAGATACAAATTGTACTCTGTGGTTTCAAATCATACAATCGAGTACTCTGTGGTTTGAGCTAACGTTAAAAATCGATGAAAATAATTTAAATTAACGAATTTGAGATAAATGCAACTGTACTGCAAGTGCTTGACCTAAAATTTTTTAAATCCAATTTTTAGCTAATATACCTATTATACCCTTTAGAGCTCATAAAATTTTGAAAAACAACCTAAAACTCCCAAGTACAATTCATCTTATTTCTATACACCAAATAAATGAACAAAAACTCTCAAATACAACTCACCTTATTTCTAAACAAAAATAAATAATAAAAATAAAATACCACCCTCATCTCTTTCTTCACCATCACCCCTACCTCTTGCCACCACCACTCTCCACATGCAATCACCACCCTCCCTTCCATTACCACCCCCCTCTTCTTCTTCCTTATCTCCCTTCCCTTTCCTCCCTCCCCTACGCGTGCCCTACTCTCTTTGCTCCTCTCACGGTCACTTTCATACACCCTCTCTCTTTCCAGCAACCATAATTGATCACGGGAGAGAGGAAAGAGGTGTGGATAAAGGGTTGCAACCAGATCGCCCTCTCCCTGCCCCCCTCCTTCTCTCTTCTGTGACAAATTTGGTCACAAAAAGGAGGTGAGGAGGTGCAAAAAAGGAACTACAAAGGAAAGGAAAGGGTGCAAGGGAGGGAGTGGAAGAGAGAGGGAGAGGCAAGGGAGAGGAGATAAAATGAGAGGTAGAGGGTTTGTGATGGAAGGGTGATGGTAGAAGGTGGAGAATGATGGTGGCAGCAATAGGTAATCATAGGGGACTTTTCTATAGGTTGGCTTAACCATAGGTAGTTTTTATGTCATTATGTCATTTTTCTGCCTCCCTTAGTTTTAATGATTTGAGTTACTATTTCAAATTAGTTCAAACCACAAGGGACTGGAATGTATGATTTAAAATTATAAATGGCTTTTCTACATATTAGTTTAACCACAGAGAACTTTTTATATTTTACATTTTTTCTATAAATAAAAGTTTGGATAGATTCGACTCCGATTACCAACATGGGTCATAACATAACCCTAGAACCATAAGTCGCTTACAAGGATTCTAATAGATTGTTCACTAACACGGTCCTCACATCGGCAATGAGATTCAGACACACGACCTTTTGCGAGGAATTGGCTGTTCTCACCAACTAAGTCAACCTGCATTACCAATTATAAATAAAAGTTCGTTGAATGGTGACACACCACTGAAAGTACCAAAGAAAGGCAAAAAAAAAAAAAAATTACCCCAATTTCCAATACAATTAACCCTCACAGTTAGATCCAACTCCCTTTAGTTAGCATTGCAAATTGGGGACCCATCACGACACAGCTAAGAAAGAAAACTTGCATTTGTATCTCCTTTGAGACTCAACTTTTTGATGTCTCCAATGAGACGGTCCAAATCAATGTGAGATGATCCACCCGCCGCAACACTTTGTCTGGCCAACTTTGACAACTTGTCTGCGCATTGATCAAAATCACATCTTCTTTCAATTATATCCCTAACCATTTTCTCAATGATGGATCTGTTACAAGTATCTTTCATGTCCAATCCGAGCGTCCAAGTTTCACTCACTAACCTAGAAGTCACTTGCTGATCCACATAGCATGGCCAACAAATCATTGGAACTCCAGCAATTATGCTTTCCAATGTTGAGTTCCATCCACTATGAGTTAGAAATCCACCAATTGCCGGGTGGCCTATCACCTCTTCTTGTGGAACCCAACTCAAAATCAGGCCCCTTTCTTTTGTATCTTCGTTCAGTTCCTTCAAGAAGTCATCATGCTGCTCCAACTTCTGTCCATTGATAGAGCCTGGCCTGATGACCCAAAGGAACCTCTGTCCACTGTTTACTATTCCATGCCAAAATTCTAAAAACTCATCCTTCGTTATGTTTTTGAGGCTTCCGAAGCTTATATAAATTACAGTCTTCAATGGTTGGCTGTCCAGCCAGCATAGGCAACTGGCATCTTCTACCCAGAAGCTGTTTGATACAGCTGCTGGTAGTTCTCTGGATTGAGCTGCAAGTTTTGTCTTCAGGTGAAGTTGTAACGGCCCAATGGCATACAAATTAGGAGCTTGAGAATGTATATGGGAAAGAAAGGGCCCTTCGAGGGCTTCAAACGTATTCAGTATAAGCCCAGCCGCCCGTGGAATGTTTCGAATTTCTTCCATCACCAGTTGGGCACCACGGTCAGCCTTGCAATCACGCCTGCAGAAGTCCGGAAGATCGCGACACCTTAACAATCCTTCCATGCCCGGTATGCTTTTTACTTCTGCGTCCAAGTCATTACCTGATGCAATAGGGTAAACAAATGCGCAAGTGCTGGTCTTTGTCGACTCTCAATACGGGATTATCTCAAATTTAATTTATATATCAAACTCTTATCTTTTAGAAACTCCTACTTGTTACAAACTCACCTGATAATTTAAAATTTATACTAGAAAAATTGTTCAAAACATCCTTACAATTAGCTAAATAATATTTTTAGCATACACTTTTAAATATTAAGGGCAAATTACAATTTACCCCCTTGTGGTTAGTATTTTTTTTATATAAACCCCCTATGGTTTCAAAAACTATATATAACCCTCTCATGATTTAAATTAAAGTATCAAAGTGACGGAAATGATCATTCATAACAGAGTCTTAAAAATATCAAAATTACCCTTATAAATACATGACACACTAACCCTGTAAGATTTTATGTTTTACCAAATAACCTTCTTATGATTTAATACTTTACTATATAACCCCCTTATGGTTTTCAAAATATACACATAACCCTCCTTGGTTAATAAATAATTTTCAGCTTTATATATGGGTATTTTCGACATTTTAGGTGACTCGTTATGAATGATCATTTTTGTCACTTTGACATTTTAATTCAAATCATAAGGGGGTTATGTATAATTTTTGAAGTCATAGAGGGTTATGTAGAAAAACACTAAATCACAGGGGGTAAAGTGTAATTTGTCTAAATATTAAATTCACGTTATTTACAAATTCAAGTTAATAAAATTTGATACCAACATAAGTTTTTGACAACATTTTATTCTAAATCACTATGTAACTCACATGCAATCATTTTTTATATACAAAAAATGTCAGATCCCACTTTTTTAGGAAAAATGAATATGATTCGGGTAAGATCCTATTGTTTTAGGGGCAAAACTAAATATGAATCAGGTTTTTCGTTTTACTGCAAATAGTATCTTACCTTTTTACCTCTAAAAAAATTGACCATGTGTATGTCACGTGATGGATTCAGGATAAAAAGTGGTAAACAATTTAGATTGGTACCAAATTTTATTGATTTAATTTTGTAAGAAATGTAAAGTTATCATTTTAAAAGTGAAGGACCCAAAAATTCATTTGGAGCCAAATTTTAGTGACTTAAATATTATATAAGAGATGTAAAGTTACCATTTTAAAAGTGAAAGAGGAAAAATTCATTTGACAAAATATGAGAAATATTTTGAACGATTTTTCCTTTTATGCTACATGAAGTCAGGATTAGAGCTTTAATCTTCGTCTAAATAAGTATCACTGCCTGGACGTATTTAATTTGGTTCAAAAAAATTTAATATGCATTTGGTGGGTTCATCTTGGCGGCCAAATTCGTGCATCATTCATGTAGTAATAACATATAAATTATGTTTTGTTTGGATAAAATTTCTCGACTTAGAATCTCATGTATAACTTCATCAAAAATCATAATGTAGCTTTTAGGTTTGGCTCAATCTTTCAGGTTCACGAAATTATTATACAGCTGCAATATTCATGTGACTCACTTCAGAATATACATAACAAATCAACTAGGAATATACATAACAAATCAAAAAGAATGAGTTATTTATTTGTTGTTTCGGTTTAGGTGCGTGTTCAAACTAGAGCCAGGATTTTCTTTATCTTGAATTGAGTGTCTTACTTTCTTGTCATTAAATTAAGATACTGTGAAAGTCTTCTGGATGAAGATCTATTAATTGAAAATTGCCTTTGCAGAATTTTGATACTATACACAGACACAAGTATTTTATATACTAAGCAACCAATGGTCAATTCTTTGCCTGCTCTTCTCCCAAGGATCTTCAAAAAACAAAAAAAAAGTTCGGTTTTTCTCAAGATTCTATATAACAGTTAATATGTATACAAATTCGTTGGAGACAGTCAGTTATGGTTATTTCTTTTGCAAAATACAAAATCCCTGTTCGGTTTTTTTTTTTGGCCTTTATAAAATTTTCTTTTTCAACCTAATAGAATAGTAACAATACCATATGCAATTGCCCTCTTCCCAAAGTCAACTTCATTAACAAATTCGAGAAAAACGAAACTTTTGAGTGTGTGAACAGAAAAGCAAACGGGAGAAGAGAAGAGTTGAAGATGTTATCATCATGAAAAGGTTCTTCTAAATAATAAAATGAACAACAACACCTTAGTCACGCAAAAAGTTTTGATCGAATTGGCCCTACTAATTATGCACACAATCTAGCACAAAATTTTCTGTGATGGAGTTGGCAAGGGGAGGAGGCAGAGGGGTAAGAATGAAAGCTCCATGAAACACAAAATTGAGGTGGTGAATTGATAATTACCTTTGAAGGGGAGTTCACCAGTTTCAATGAGTTTGGGAATGCACATGTAAACCCACAGACAACAAGGGCTGATGGTTTCGAAAAATATGAATGGGATTCCCATCTCCTCAGCAACATCAAGAACATAGTAGTACAATCCATCGGCTATGATGCATGTAACTGGAGGCCGTTTACTACTGTTACAACTAAAACGTTCACCGCTCAGTACCTCAGTTAAGAAAGGCTCAGCCACACTCTGCAAAGAATCGAGAATCTCTGTAAACTGTTCAGCAGTACGAGGATCTTCATCTGGAAGGCCATCATCGACGTTTTCCAGGTGGAATCTTCCTTGATATTGATCTAAACGAGAGTGAATATTCGTGCAACGCAGGAGACGATTGTGGTTGTGCTTTGTGTTGAGGAATGTTACGTGAAGCCCAGCAAGGCACAAAAGTTCGGCTAGCTTCAGCATACTATTCACAGGACTTTGAATGGGTAAAGGGAAGATTAGTACGTGGGGAACAAGTTCATCTGGATGATCCATTTTTTGACTTGCACCCTTATTCCAGGTTTTGGTTCTGTATATATTATTCTTACTGGTAGGAATTCTTGTGAAGCCAAGAAATATGAAGGAGTATGCGCAAGCAAGTGGAACAGGAGATGCCTTCCTTCCTTTTTTTTTTTTTCAGAAGCAAGAGATGCCGTCCATAGATTACTGATCCGGCACATGGTCTTAATTACTAATTAGTACTTGAATAAGGTACATATTTTGCAAAAGTCAAAACTTGTTACGTGAAAGAAAGAGTACTCTAGTATATGTGCATAAATTATGCGTTCATTATTATGGCTTATGGATAGGTGTTACAAGGTGTCTCACCTACACAAGTAATTGTACTAGTAAGTCACTCACTAGTTAGCGGTCTCGAAATACATTTACAAGTATTCACAGTAGAACACTTCGGCAAAAATGAAAGAACAACGCGCTCATACTTTACTGTCAAAAGGCCAACCTTGCATTTCACAAAGTATATAAAAAATATTTCTACAAATACTTGGCACGCAGAACAAGCCAACCTTGCATTTCACTCATAGTTATTAAACTCGGCCCGGGGAGGAACTCGGCAAAAAAGGTGAGTCAACGGGTTAGTGGTTCAACCAATAGGTGAGTAATCCAACCGGTAATTGAAACTATAATAAACTATACTATAGTAAATGTTAAGTTAGTCCAATTTATTATAGAGTCATTAATTCTTGTAGGAATTAATAAAACTTAAATTTAATTAGTAATCCACCAAATTTCAAGTATAAAATTTTATCTAAGTGTAATTATCTAGTTTATTTACGAATTTTAAGTGCAAAAGGTTATTAAGAATGATATTTGTCTTTAAAATGAATTGTGTAATACTTTATTTTTTAAATCCATTTCATAACTTATAGAATTTGGAGAATAATAAAATTATTAAAAGATTCCAAACAAATTTTGTTTTGGAGAAATAAAATTAAAATAAAAGTTTAATATATAATATAAGAAGGACAAAACAAGCACTAAATGGGTTGTTGGTCTAGTGGTGATTGCACTTTATTTTCATATGTGAGGTCTCATGTTCGCTTCAACATGTTTTAAAACTTTTTCACACAACAACTCAGGTTCCTTATAAAATCGTACGGTTCAATCGAGTTGACCGATTGAACCGCTGGTCTATTGACAAGTCAACAGATTTCTTGCACAACTAATCCTATTAACAACCAAACTCGATGTCATGGCAAGTTCATCGGATTGACCAGTTGAACCGTCGGATCGAATCGGGTTTAATAACAGTGATTTCACTAAGTATATAAGGAATATTTCTACAAACACTTGGCGTAACCATTTGTAGCTAACCAACATATTTATGGTTGACAAGACCCAACCATTGGTCTATTTCGAATGTACAAGAATTTAAGAAACAAGATAAGGCTTATCTGATTTGGCAAGTAACCACCCGCCTATCTAGCAATAGTCAGCAACTAAAGAAATTGCCTCCAATGTTCACAAGCATTTGGCGCGCACAATAAAGGCAACACACGGGTTGCCGCATATGGCTTCCCTCCAATTGCAACGTTCTGTGTCTAGTTCCATTCCCGCACTTAGATGGACCGGACCCAAGGTTCCAAGCCACTGGAAACACACCTAATAACCCACAAATCTTAGTCAAACAACAGCCTCTGACCCCATATCCTTGGCCATGACCAACTCGACACAGTTATTCCTTACTACAAAAAAAAAAAAAAAAAAACTTAGAATCGGTCGTAGATTGATACCTGAGTGCGAACAACACTAAGTACTACACCTACACCCTATAACACTTTAAAACATCTACAAAGATATAGAAAACAACAACAAACACCATTTCAACCTTTTCTACATTATTCTTCTATTTCGACTTTCCTTCTTGACCATGACCAGCCGAATATGCCACGGTTACGTGTCCTTGTCTGGTTTGCACACTAAGGGGCTGACAAACCACCCCCACCTGTAGAGGTTGATGCCCTCGTCAACTTGGTCTACTTACTTCAGTTCTTTAGATACTCAGCAATATTGTCTTCAAATCGCACAAAGTCACATCATGCTCCCGAGTAGCGTTTAGTGCATTCTCACCCTTATAATGGATTAGATAATTTGTCCTTCTATTCTTTTTGCTCTGCCCCATCATTCTATGATCAAGCACTATCAGCATGCCCTTGCCAAATTGCTTGCGGATCACTGGTGGAGCATGCTTTGCTTGCCTCCTTCCTCCATCCATCTCATCTTGATTGTAAGGAGTTAAGAAGCTCATATGAAAGGTTGGGTGGATCTTTAGTCTATCTGATAGACGATAGGCCACATGATCCACCTTTTTTATCACTTCAAACAATCTATTGTACTTAGGAATCAGCCCACGATAAACTATCTTACTACTCACTTTCTTCCAAATCCAAGGAGTCAATTTTAGTATCACTTGATCCTCCACTTGGAACTCTACATCACATCTATGTTGGTCAGCATACTTTTTTATTCACTATTGTGCTAGCGACAAACTATCTCTCGCCTTATCTACTTGTTCCTGCTTGACACAAGCAAATTTTTATGCAATGGGACAATGAATTCCACCCTGAAGGACAACTTCATGCAGTGTTAGATGTTGTTGTCTGTTCACCAACTCTAAAGGGCTCATCTTCATTGAGGATCATTTGTGCAAATTGTAGCAGATTTGCACCACATCCAACAACTCAAGCTAGTTCTTCTGACTAGCCGTCACGTAATGGCTCAAGTACTCCTCCAACAAGGCATTGATCCTCTCTATCTGCTCAGAAGTCTAAGGATGTGCAGCAGTCAAGAACTTCATTTCTGAACCGAATAAGCCAAACAACACGGTCCAAAACCTACCTGTGAATCTCATATTCCTGTCACTAATAATATCTTCAAGTAGTTCAAAGTATTTCACAGCATTTCTGAAAAACAACTCAGCAGCTATATCAACAGGCATGGCTTAGGCACACCAATAAACACAGTATATTTAGAAAACTTGTCAACAATCACGAGAACAGAAGCCATGCCATCAACTTTAGGAAATCCTGAGATAAAGTCCGCAAAAACTGATTGCCATGGTTGATCAGAGATAGGAACAACTACAACAAACCTGCCTCCTTCCTCCTCTCAACCTTGTCTTACTGATAGACAAGACACATTTTCATTTATGTTTCAATATCTTTCTCCATCTTTGCCAAGCAAAATTGTGTAACTGCCACGATCGATCAGAGATAGGTAACGGCTGCAACTAGCCTGGCTCCTTCCTCCTCTCAACCTTGTCTTGTTGATAGACAAGACACATTTTCATGTATGTTTCAATATCTTTCTCCATCTTAGGCCAACAAAAACTACGCGAAAATAAGGCCCTCATCCTTTTCACTCCTGGACGACCTCCCAAGGAGCATCATGGGTCTCTCTCAACAATTATCATCTAAGTCCCTCTCCTATTAGGGCATATGTTCAACCACCCTTACGGTGCATAAAATATGTTTCTTGGTTTGGTTTTGCTCCTAAATTTGTTATTCTATGGTGATTTTATAATTGCCCAGAAAAGGATATATGCTTATACTTTATATTCTAGGTAATTAGGGTGCAAATTTTGTTGAAATGCACAAAGTTGGGGAAGTGTTGTGTGGTTTGTATCTTGAGTAGTTTCCTGTCTATTTTATATTGGTACAATAACAAAGGCAAGAAGTTATTTGCAAGGACTCTTTATGCCTTTGTGTCTTTTGCATCATTTGAACCTTACTAGTTGGTTTGACACATTTGTTTTTAGGTTTTTATTACTAATGGCATCAAGTGGAACTCAAGAAGATTTGGAGATAAATGAACAATGGATCATGGAACTTCATGGTTGGAACATTTCAATCACATCAATAGGGGAGTATTCCTTTCTTTATCTTGATTTCCCTTTTTATATATTGAGGGCAATGTATATTTTAAGTGTGGGGGGGGGAGAGGTGAGATTATATGCACAGTATGTGATTAATTTGTAAGTTAGAAAAATTGGATTTGTGCTTCAAAAATGTTATTGTGCTTTGGATTTTTCAAAATTGGAATTGTTGGTAGGGAGTTTCGTCCATTTACAAGAAAAAACTCTGTCAAAATATTTTCTAAATTTTGTCCAAAATTGCAAAATTGCCCCAAAATTTTAAATTTTTTTTTTAATTTCATCCTAAAGCAACAAGTTCCACACCATTAGTAACTCAAATTCCTTTTATGTTTGAGATAAATATATGTGACTTGAGAAATTCACTTCTTATTTAACTTGAAAATAGGCTATAATGTGATTATAATTTTTGCTATTTTAGGAAAATATATCTTGTAAAGTGGAAGAAATTATGCATAAATTTTGCATGTTTGATGAAGTTTCTTCTATTTACTTAATTTTATATAGTTGAGTGATAAATATGGTCAATAAATGCAATACTTTTCGTATGATTATTCTTTTGAGGGAATGTTTATTTATTATCTTTACTTTGACAAAAAGAAAAAAAAAAGAAAAAGAATAAAAAGAATAAAAGTTGTATCTATTCCAATGGTTCTTATACTTAGTAATCGAGAGTTTTCATCTACAAATGTTGACTTTCCACGTAAAACGGTACTTGAATTAAGAGTATACAAAGCAACACGAATATATGAAATGTTGAGTAACCAGGGGTCTTCATCTAAAAATATATATTTTCGCGTCAAAAGGCACTTTCACAACTTGAGTAAGTATTTGATATATTTATAAATAAATCCCTCTTTTGAGAAAATGATCATAGGATTTGGAAGCTAATTATTGACTATATGATTTATTTTGCTTGTGAAATTGGATGAAGCTGAGAAATTGAATTGAACTAATTAAAATTATGATATAATTGGCTCTCTTTTACTTGATATAATTGGCTCTCTTTTACTTGATATCATGAGTACTTAAAATTAATTGAATGATTGTATAATGGTTATTTACCTTGTTTTGAGCAAATGATTTCGAACTGTGCGCATATGTTATTTCAAAATTTTAGGATCATTGTTGGTTTGAATTTCTTATTGCTTAAGGATAAGCAAATATTCACATGTGGAAAATTTTGATAAGTGTGTATTTTGTGTGTTTGAATTATTCTTTATAGTTTAGATTTTGGTGTGTTTTAGTCACTTCAATAGCTAATTAACTAGGGCTTCGTTTGGATTCCTTGTTTTTGTTTCTGTTTTTGAAAAGCTGTTTTTCACATTCCAAATGCTACAGTAAATGTGTATTTCAAAAACAACTCCAATAACACCATATCCAAACAATATATCAAAAATAACTCCAAATATACACATGTAATATGTATATTTCAATTTAATATACATATTTAATATGTATATTTCAATTATGTGTACTATATATATATATTATATTAATATAAATATATTTATTTCAATTATGTATAATATTATATATTATATCAATTGAAATAAATATTATATATTTATATAATTTTATAAATATATTTATGCAATTTTGTTTTACAATATATATTAATATATATTAAAGTGTATATTTCAATTACATATATTATGTATAAATTATATTAATATTAATGTATATTATATATTTATAATATTATATATTTATATATTTATTTATACATATTATAAATATTTTGCCGTATTTAAAATATATTTTTATATATTTATATAAATATTATATATTATATAAATTATATATAATATAAATACGTAATTATACATTTATATAAATATTATATATTATATATTTAATATATATAATACATTTATGTATATATATTTATGTAATTATACATTTATATACATTTATATATATTTACGTATATTTATAATATACATTTATATTATGTGTTATGTATAATATAATACATTTATAATAGATTTATACATTTATATTAATATACATAATATTCATTATACATTTATACGTAATATTAATACATTTATATATTATATTAATACATTTATACATAATATTAATACATTTATACATTTATATTAATTATATTAATTATATTAATACATTAATACATAATATTAATATATATTTATAAATTATAATTTATACATTTATATTAAATTATACATTTATAAATATATTTATATTATGTAATAATATAATACAATTATATATTTTTATATAAATATATAAATATTATTATTTATAAATATTTATAAATGTATTATAAATGCATAAATGTATATAAATATAAAACTTATAAATTATAAATTATAAAAATACTCAAAAATATGTTTTAAAAATACCTCTAAAAATAATCCAAAAAACATCTACAGTAATTTTTTCATATAGTTTTTGAAAAATAACCCCAAAAACAACTAATCCAAACGGACTTGTATTTGAAAAACGAAATGTTACAGTGCTGTTTTTTAAAAACAATCCCAAAAACAACTAATCCGAACGGACCCAAAAGGTATTTAAGTTTTTTTAAAATTTGATACATGGTAGAACCTCATCAAGTATCGCAACCCCAAATAGGTTCTTACTCGACTTTTATGATTGAAATGGTCAAACTAGATTACACCTACTAATAAGAAATTGACAAGGTTACTGACAAGTCAGCTTAAAGGAAATGGCGAAAGTAGAGTAAACTGACAAATGATAAAGTGATAACCCCATTAAGAATTCATCTAAGAGAGATGAATGGGGAAGAGCCTCAAGGAATCATGTATGATCATACTTAAGAAGTTTTGAACTAAATAAGTAGATATTAGTAAACTACATACAAAATATAATATTCATGCCAATTCTTCCAATAGGAAATAGTAAAAAGTGTGCACACTAGCACGAACATGACGCCTAAGGGCAGTTTAAAGAAACTAATACATATAGCAAGCACAAAACATGTAATACTGATGTATGAAGAGAAGTGGGACAAATTTGAGATAGCATATTGTTTATATTAAGATGGTGACGTGATTCTACCTTAAAAAGCTATTAACTTCATCTCAGTAGAAGCTGAATCTTTTAGAACTTATATAAGAACATATAACAATCATTTTAGATTTACTCTTTTGGTGTTAAATTTGATAAAACTCTTTCGAGAAGGAATAATGGAGTTTACGCATTTAGAATTCAAGGACACTATATCATTTGTTAAATCACTTCAATTCGGATGATGGTCATGGTAATAATCTATAGTTGTATTTCCATGACCTTAAAGTTGAGGTAGTAGTTACTTGGTTGCTTGTAGTAGCCTATTAGAAAGTATGATCAGAATTCAGAAAGATCATGCATGTACGTACTTGAGCAAAATCCATATGCCAGGTTCTTTAAATGCTTAAGATAGATACCTAATTTCAACAATTACCATATTGTTTTAAAGATTTTATCTAGCCTTGATCAGAGAGGGTAAAATAAATCGACAACCTCATATATTGCAGTACTTTGTGTTGAAGGTGAAGAAAATAGAAAAACCAGCAGGCACAATAATAGAGTTCATACACAAAGTGAAGCTTCAAGAAAAACATACAATACTATTATGAATGCTGTGATCCACTCCAATACGTAGTTCTTCACCTCTTTGGTCACCTTGGTTGGAACCAAGGAATTCTAACATAAGGACTAAATGTGTGCAAAAGTAAACGAAAGAGAAAAAGAGCTGCAACAGACCTACAAATGCTGCTAATCCATGAGCTCCAAAATGTATATGATTTAGTTTAGTAACTATGTACTAGTCATTATCCTTCATTTTGGTTGTAGAATACACTCCAAAAAGAAAATCATGTTAACGTCATTGACATCGCCGTTTTGTTCAATCTTTGTGATCATGAACATCTGTGCAGTGATCACCAACAAGAAAAAAGGCAGCTTTGGAGCTCATGTTCAACAACAAAAATAATAAGAGACTTGGGAAGATGACTCTATATAAGTCTCTGCAACTTTGGCAAGAAGCAGAATTGAGAAGTAGTAGTTTTTATAAGAATGTATATGGGGATATTTAATCCCCCTAACCACCACATTAAATTACGAAAAAACTAGTTCTTTTTTTCTTGTTCCATTTGAAATTGCCTTTTTACTCGCAAAGTATCATTTAGTCTTTACATTCTAGAATTTAGTAAATACTATCATATTTGGGTTTGTCTCTTAGGTTTTAAAACTTAAAACATTTTTCCTTTCTTCATGGGAGTTCCCTCTTATTTGTAGAATATCATTCCTGAAATTCTATCCAATGCAGGTTTATCTTTTTAAGTTTAATTTATCACAATCTAAAACTTAGACGTGACATGCCGCATATTAGGTATTGATAAGAGTTTATTTTACGTATTTTTAAGTGCATTTTATTAGTTAATTTTGAATTGATTATTTAGTTTTATAAATAAAATAAAGAGGTTTTTGGTAAAATTATATATTTTTGGTAAAAGTGGATAATATTGCATTTCTATTGATTTTAATGGTAAAAACTTCATTTTTATGCAGGAATGATGATTCAATCACCAAAGGATGTCAAATGAGGTAAAAATAGAGATTTGGTGATGAATTCAAGTGGCAACAAGAAGAATGAAGTGAAAAACGTTTAAGTGAGGAAATGCAATACAAGTCAGTTTTGACACTCTTCAGTATTTTGACCATATCTGGAGCTACACTTATCGGATTGAGGGGAGTAGAATTCACTAAATATTAAGATCTAGGGATGTAGATTCCACTTATGACACAAAAGATCTAAAATGAATTAATTCAACACTTGTTACTGCTCTTGTTTAACCAAGGATTCATTTCCAGAAATACCAAAATCACATTCTCATGATAATAATGGGTTAAAACAGATTAGTTTTTCCTAATCTCTTGGTAAATACTAAATCTGTTCTTATTCACACATGAAATGCAGATTTCATCCACTTGAATGTATTTCTATTCTCATGAATATACAACTCAAGTTCTACTTGTGTCATTCCATTATTTTTACCATTTCTCAATGAGTAAAAACAACTATAAACCTGCTATTGGTGATCAAGCAACAACAAGTAATCCAACATACACAAGTAGATAAGTTAGTACAAGACAGGTATTACCCCAATATGTGCTTCAAAAAAGAAAAGGTATAACCCCAATATGCAAGGCTCAAAAAACTTTACTAAAAATCCATGAAAGTTAATAAGAATACTTTAAATGTAATATCCACAAACCATTGTTCTTGAAAGGAACAAATTGTCTACAAATGGAAGTATCAAACTATCAGGAATTCAAGCAGAATTCCTAAGATTTAACTGCAAGGGAGCAGTTGAATGAGAAGAACAAGACAATAGAGATGAAAAGGGAGGGCGAAGATAGGAATAAGAGAGAGAGAGGAACAAGAGGGAAATGAGAATCAATTCTGTTATGAATCAACTTGCTCATCTTTTACAACTTAGCTCATTATATAAGAGTGAGCTAACCAATCACTACTACTTTATTCTGGAAACTAACTAACTTGCTGACCTCACCAATCCTAACAACTTTCTAACAGACTAACAGAAACTACTACTTATTGCCTAATTGCAAATTAGTCCTCAGGTCCTGACAATTCCCTTCTTGTGAGGACCAAAAAATTCTCTTATTTTTATCGTAATTTATTGGCTTATTTAAATATTTATTCACTCATTTTTCCCGAATAATTTATTTCAACCATTTTAAAACCATTTACATGGAACTATGACATGCATATAAGAAAAAAAAATCCTCTCTCTAGTAGAGGCAACTTAGCTCTCTAAGAAGAGAGCTTTCTCTTCCTGGTAGGGGTGGGCAAAAAATCCGATTCGATCCGAAACCCGACGAACCCGATCCGATCCGATCCGAAAAATAGAATATCTGATCCAATTTTTCTTAGTGGGGCAGATGCGGATCGGGTACCCGTAAAAACGGATACGGATACAAGATCAGTAAAATAAAAACCCGCGGGTACCCGACCCGCAGGATATATTTTATAAATATTAAAAAAATAAGGGTTCATCATATAATTTTTATAATTTTTAATCCTAAGTGTAAGTAAAGTGGTTCACAACCTCATATTCTAATCTCATATGATCCGTCTCTCCTCATCTTGTCTTAAAAAAATGAATATTCTTGGTGAAACCTGAACTAAAATGAACAAAACAAAGAAAAATTAGTGAAACTCTATCATAAAAATTGTTCATCCTTTTCATCCTTTTTCATTTTTATTCTACTTCCATCGATCTTTCTTGCAAATTTTTCATCAATTCAATCAAAAATTTGTGTACGGAGCTCCAATTTTCTATTAGCTAGACAATTAAAACATTTGTATCTTTCATTTATTTATTTGTTTTATTGCAATTGTGTCTCTTAAATTTGTCTCCTTTATTTTAGTGCAAGAAATTTATTTTTCTTTTTCATCACCTTTAATGCAATAAGGTCTATTCCAAAGATGTAAGAAAGTTGGTGAAAATTTTTCAAGATTATTTTGATTATACTTCAAACATTATTAGCTCTGTTCAATTCTTTTCCGGACTTGATTCCACAATTGACTCATTTTGGATGTAGTCTTGTACCATAACATCCTTAAAGAAGTTGGAAAAGTTGTCAAATACTTATTATCCTTGTGTTTGTTATGTTATAAAAGGATGAAATGCGTGAGAATGGTGATGTATTCAAAATTATCATAAAATTTCATTTTATCTATTAGATATTATAATTCTAATATGTACTAAATTTATAAGATCGGTTTGATTATTGAATGAAATGTGTGAGAATGATGACGTATGGATTTTGATTATAATATCTCTACCAATGTTAATTAGAAAGCATTTTTTAATTGAAAAATACGTTGATATTAAGTGAAAAAAAAATTTTATTGGAATTTTTTTTTAGGGGCGAGTACCCTATGACCCGCCCCTTTTTTTCGGGTACCCGAAAATATTAGGAGTGGGTTAGGGTCGCAAAATGGCTGATCCGATATTTTAGGATTGGGTCAGTCAAAACTTATTAGGGGCGGATACCCGACCCGTGCCCACCCTACTTCCCGGGGTGGAAGGTCAGACAAAACAAAAGTTCAACTTTTTGAATCTTTGAACTTTCAAACACTCTGACTCCAAAAGCACTTGGTTAGCGCCCTTCAATCCATAAACTTCTTGACTTTCCGAGCAGCTTTGATCCGCTTAGAAAGCACAATCTTGTCGGAATCCTAGAAACATCTTCTATAAGCATTCATAATATGATAAAACTCCTTCACGCAAGAAGCCAGAGAAGCTATTGTCAGTGGCACCAGCGTACCAGGGGCCATTTTACTAGAGCAGGCAATCGCAGCAGAACAAAAGAGTATACTAAGCTCAAACTCAGATTCACTGCTTCCTTACCACCTGGAAACCCTACTAAGCTGAGGCAGGTAGTTTAATTGGTCACAAACTGTCTTGACCTAGTTCTAGTTTGTGTCGTGTCTGTCTTTTTAATTTCTTTTGTCATATTTTTCCCTTCAAGTTCTTTTTTCTGGGTCGCTTGCATCTTGAGCAGGGGGTAGCTCGTCTCCTTTGTGTTAAGGTGTTGGGTACGTCCAGACTCTAGTTATAGTGAGGTATCACCAATTTGTCTAAGAGTATGGCAGATGACTTGGCTGAAATTTTGCATAATTTTGATCTCTCGAGTACAGAACTACAAACAACTAGCCTGGGTACTAAGGAGATAATTGGAGGAATTAGTGAATGTAAAATAATCCTGATTGGTAAAGTTGTGGGGGAGAAAATCTCAAACTATACGGGGGTAAAAAACTTTGTGACAGCAGCATGGAGTTACCCTAGACCTAGTAAACACCTCACTGATAAATCCCTCTCCAGGACTTTACCTTAATTTTTTCTCCATTCTCAAAGGCTCAGAGGCTAGTTGATCAAATAGGAGAACATAGAAAAGGATAGGATAGGACTAGTTAGTTTTGACTGAGATATTGATGTCTAAAATACTAGGATGGTGGTTACTACGGACAAAATTTGAATAAATTGCTCCCGAGTTTCTCTAGCTCAATTACTTAATAGTTATACCATAAGACTTATAGCTCTAGGCCAAAATTTAGTTTACTATTTAATTAAGTCCTATAATGTGATGTTCAAATTTTGGGAATTTACACAAGGTTTTGCTACTTATTCTTCTATGTGCAGGCCAACTTATAATGCGTATACTTATGTTATGGAATTTCAGAAATGAGTGCTGACTCATGCTTATTTTCTCATTATTATTATACGTGCTTCAAAGTTATACTTGACTAAAACTTATGATAGAATGGTCTCAACTAAGAAATAAGATGAATATCTCTTCAATATGGTACGATAGCATATGATGTATGGACCTATGGAAGGAAGAATTCTACCAATGTCTGTATAGAAGGTGAAGCAGTAGAGAATCCAAAATAGTGGGTTAAAAAACATTCCACAGCGACGTTTCTTAGCCAACATACAGAAAAAAAAGATGATCGAAGAAAACTTACTTAATCCGAAGTAAATAAAGATTTACCTTGAAAAAGTAAGGTATGTTAATGTCATTGATACCGCCTTTTAGTTTATTCTTTTTTTATCATGAACATTTGTGTAGTGATCACCAACAAGAAAGAAGGTATGATTGCTGGTAACTTTTATAAGAGGAATAAGAAATTTAGGAGGATGACCAATGTTTTAAAAGGTAAAGGCATTCGGCAAGACATTTTATGTCCACCAAATAGGGTGAAGTCTCGAGGAGTCTCACAAAACTTATTTTTTAAATATATAAAAAATAAAATATACAATAATATTACAAAATTACAATGTTCATACATATATGGCACATGTGTGATACGAACTTGACCCAGCAAGAACCTGTCTTGAAGAACCAAGTCGATCAGGCAGCGGAAGGATCTATCTTGATCAGGTTATGGAATAATAACTACCTTGCTAGACCTAAAGAGAACCCGTCTCTAAAAACCTAGTGGATTGGTTATTGGTTAAGGAACAATAACTACCTTGCTAGACCTAAAGAGAACCCGTCTCTAGAAACCTAGTGGATTGGCTATTGGCTTGAAAGAACAAGATGACGTAATCATCTTGCCTTGAACACCACAAGTATCCAAGCTAAATACTTGATACAGTTCAAGAAGAAACTGAAGTTCCATCAAGGAACTCCATAAAAGGAGACAACTCTCTTTTTATTAATTCATCTTCAATATCATGTCTTCAATAGTTAAATAAAGTTGGCTATTTATAGCCTTACAAAACTCAAAACCCTAATCTAAATTGGAAATAATACAAACTTCCTTATTTGACTTGACACAACTTCCTAAATAAATTTGGAAACAATTAACTACTTTTCTAAAATTATAATTCAATTAGAATAAGAAACTAACTGACTCAATTGGCTTAACTATGGTCAACATGACCTTAGCCTTTATTTCCCTTACTAACTCAAGACTAACTAACAAGTATTGCTGGAAACTTACTTAAATAAATAACAAGAAATAAGCATGACAAATCTTCAATGATTCTTGAACCCGATTGCACCATCAACCATCAATTGAATTTCCTTGAATTTGAAGGGAATCCAAATCTTCATGTTCTCATCAATGTGTTTGTATATATATGTATGCATGTATGTATATATAAGTTACTAATAAACACAAAAAATTGATAAAATTACAAAAATATCATTGTTGTCTAATAATTAAAATCATAACATACTCTAACCGATACATTAACCATCTAAAATCATGTTAGTAGAATAAAAGGAAAAAATTATAGGAAACAAAGTCATGGATGCTTTTATTTTGTAATTTTTCCAAATTATTTTCAAAGAGAAAATAAGTGGAATAATTCTTCAAAATTATTAAACAATAATAAGGATTGTAAAGATAGATAAGAAAGATAAATTAGTAAAATTAAAGTTTTAAATTTAAAAAAATAATAAAAATACAAAAGCGCCCTGAATATCCTACATGCCTAGGCTTTTGCCCTAAAACAATACGCTCAACAACACTAGCACCCTATTCAAACACCTCAGGGTATTTGGAGCTCATTTCACCTCTGGACGAGCCCCATGACTCACTCCAAAAACACCTTTTAAAACAATGAAGATGACTCTATATAAGTCTGTAGTTTTGGCAAGAAGTAGAGATGAAAAGAAACGGACTTTATATGTGAGAACATATATGGGGACATTTAATCCCCCAACAAACAAACTAATTTTCATTGCGGTTGTTTTTTCTTGTAGAGTATCATTTGCCTATAAACTTAATTAAATCCTATATATGGTGACAATTCAAAAAATAAACACTCCAATGTACTAAAAATTGAGATGAAAATTGTTGATTACCTACAATTCCAAATCCCATTCCAATTCCGTGATCATCAAAAACACTAATATCGACACTAGTAAAATGTGCTTATACTAAAAATGTATAATTGTAACTTCTACTTTGCATTGGATTGTGCTAAAAAACATGAATAAAAAGAAAAGAAAAATAGAATAGTCGAACTATCTCTATCAATGAAATTTTAATTGTTAGAATGTATAGTCAGAAAAAAAAAACCTTACATGGTGGATCACGTACATTACATTTTTTACAAAATCGCAATAAAAAAGAATACAAAGAATTCAAGTTACATGTACGATTATTTTTCTAGCTTAACTATATTGCTTTGTTTATAAAAAGAAAAAAAACTGTTGTGATCTATATGTAATAAATATGAATATTTAGTAGTTTTGGTAAAAGATGATAGTATCAATATTTGATGGTTAGAGTTGAAACTATAAATCAAAAAATATTTGGTTCATAGCTCCAAACTCAATTGTAAGAGATAAGTTAACTACATTGGAATCCTTTTTGTCTCTTTCTATTTAATAAAATTTTTAAAATTAACTGTCTAAAGAAAATAATTAACCAAAAAAACTATACTATGGCATTCATGATGAAAAAAATTCCACAGAAATATTTTCAATATCCAAAGAATAATATCTTTTACGATATTGTAATCACATACAAAGCACATGATTTATTACTAATAAATATCAAAAGTTGAAATCGAACTCAATAAGTGATAGGGCGTATTTGTATTACGTTTATATGTATAAGTTGCTAGTTAACTATATTATTTGAAGTCTATTTTGAATAGAAGCTACTTGGTTTTGCACTTGTATTGTTCTAATAGGTGAAAAAATCAATTGAAGAGAAAATGGACCAAAAACAGGGGGCGGAGAAGCAATGGAAGAACAAAGCATGAAGAGAAAGAGGTTTGATCGGATTGACAAGTCTCAGTATTTTGGCGGTAACTTGAGCTACACAAATCAGATTGAGATGATTCTTAATTCAGTTTGAAGCTTAGAGAATGCTCTAAGACATCAAAGTTTGGTTCTCACGTTTTCATAGTCATGCATATCTCAGTATCCAGACCTCTAAATGACATGATTCTTGAGGCGTTGGAAAGCTTATTCAAAGGGATACAACTTTCATGTTTTGAGTAGGAACTGATTCGGCCTCTTTTATGGAGATTTTTGGCCTCAAAATGGATCTGTGTGCGGATCTGAAGCGATCTGTCTGTGGATCTTCAATAGCTTGTGCCGATGTTCACACCGGAGTTTTTCTGGTCAAGTCATTTGATGGAACACTGGAGCCTGAGTTTAGGCCAATGTTTGCACCGGTGTTCATCTGGAAAATGCATGAAATTGTTGTTTTTTAGCTCCAATAAGCCCAATCCTACCCCGTTTCAGATACTACTTAAGAAACTATAAATAGGGGCTATTTAGGACGTTTTTCAGGGGTGTAAAACATTAGTCTAGGTTAGTTTTAACATATTTCCATAGTTTATTCTTGAGAGATCAAGATCAAATGGAGGCAAATAAAGGAGCGCACAATGAGAAGATTGGAGCAAGCAACTAAGAAGTTTTCTTACTCTTTTTCTTATCTTTGCAGCAACCCTTTGAATTCTTGGTTTTAATTTCCAAATCATGTTGAACTAAATTGTTTCTAGGGTTAGGGTCTTTATGAAGGAATTTGATTAATTTTTTTAGTTTAATTTCTTGCTTTTTTGCTATGATTTATCTATCTTGATTTTAATTACATGTTTATGCTTGGCAACCATAGACATGCTCTTAGGGTTTATATTGAATTGAGAAAGGAGATGTAGCCATGCACTAAATAGATAAACATACTTAATCTAATCACGAGAGTAGGTTAGAATCTGTATGACATGCTTGTGTCACCAAGGTTTTTAAAGGATTTAATTGAATACTTGGGATCTCGAGAGAGACGTAGGATTTAATTAGGCACACTTTAGATGTATCAAGAGATAATCTAAAATACAATTGTGTGATGCATTCATGATTTGTTAAGAAATTAACTAGATAATTGATTCAAATTCTGGATTAAAACGTGAAACCCTAGACTCGCGTCTGTTGTTTTCTCACAACTACTCTATTTGAACTTAATTATTCTTTTATTGTTTAGTTAGAAAAAAACCACTCCTTGAATTTAAATTTTGTTATTTTAGAATAATTAAAGTAGAAAATTGACTTGTCCATATGGGTTCAACCCTAGAATATTCCAGGTAAATTATTACTACGATCGACCCTGTGCGTTTGCATAAAATCATCGATCAAGTTTTTGGCACCGTTGCCGAGGACGACGATTAATTTGCATACTTTAGTTATTATTTGTACATACTCTTAATCTTTTGTTTGTATTTTCTTCGTTATTTTGTAGGCATCTATCTCCTTGGAGTTCAATAAATCAAGAAATTCAAACAAGTTCGAGTTGGCAATAGATACTAGAAATAATGTAGGATTTCGTTTGAGACACATCCAATGCCCAATAATTACAGGACCTCCTTATTGCATTCAGCTAAGTGAAGAGGCTAGAAATTATGAGTTAAAGACCATTCACTTTACCATGTTTCCATCTTTTCATGGTCTTTCTAATGATATTCCTCTCTCCTTTATTCGTGAATTCTATTAGGTGGTACAAACTTTTCCTTTGCATGGAATTACCGAGGATGATCTTCACATGAGGTGCTTCCCTTATTGCATATTCAACAACCATGAATTCACCAGAGGGGTCTTGGAGAACATGGAAAGATGTTTATAATTTTTCATGACAAAGTACTATTCACCTCAGAAGACACTTGATTTCAGGAATAAGAGTTGCACCTTTGCTTAAATGGAAGGGAAGCCAATTCATGAAGCCTGGGAGCGGTTCAAGCTATTAGTTGCTCAATGTCCTCATCATCAATATCCTTTGGCATTGCAGGTATAATTCTTTTATGACGGCTTGACATTTACGACACAAAATATGGTGGACATTGCAGCTGGAGAATATATTGGAGATAAAACCCCCGAAAAATCGATTGCAATATATGAGTTGCTCTCTAGCAATTCACAACAAAAGACAGTTCGGGGTAGAATAGTATTTGTTCATGAGATGAGTACGTTAGCGGAATTGGGTTCACAAGTTACTGAGTTGAGTCATCAAGTACAAGTGTTATCACATTGTATAACTCAACCACAAGACCCATATTCATATGGAGCTTATGGTGTCCAGGAAGGTCATGACTCTAGCGCATATAGTTTTGGATGGAACAATCACCCTAATCTCTCATGGAAGGCTCCAAGAGTTGGACTTGCTAGACCACTAGAGTTTTTCAATCAGCAATAGGGGCCTCAAGGTCAACCTCTACCTACACAAGAAAGAAATCCCAGTATGGAAGAGATAATGCTGCAGTACATGCAGAAAAAGGATCAATTGGCTCAATTGCAGCAGGTATCTATTCATAACCTTGAGAAGCAAGTAGACCAATTATCTATGGCATTGATTCAAAGGGAGCAGAGGGGATTGCACAATAATATAGAGGTGACTCATATGGAGTCCACTATGGCATTAGCCCTTTCTTCGGAAAAGGTGTTGGTTGATCCTATTGATGAGCCGAAAAATATACTCAAGGAGGAAGGTGTAGTAGATGACAAGAGAGCCGAAACTCAAGAGGAGATACATAGTTCGGGCAAAGAATTTCGAGTTGAAATCAATCCATTAAGGTGCTTGAGGTTAAAGCTTATGTGCCACCCGTTCCCTTTCCTCAATGGTTGAAGAGTCCTTATCAAAGATTTTTAGATAGGTTATAAAAGCTACACGTGGATATTCCAGCTATCGAAACTATTGCAAATATGCCCTCCTATGTAGAATTTTGAAGGAAATTATGCGGAAGATGAAGAAATTGGAGACATTTGCAAGAGTTTCACTTACCGAGGAGTGTAGTGCAGTACTTCAAAATCATCTTCCTGTCAAAATGAAGGATCCAAGGAGTTTCACAGTTCCATGTTATTTTGAGAATATTGTAGTTGAAAGGTGCTTGTGTGACCTTGGTTCCAGTGTTAATATAGCCTTTGTCCTTTTTCAGGGAATTAAAGTTTGCTCAGCTAACACATACAACAGTGACTCTACAACTGGCAGATCGTTCAATTCGATATTCTGTTAGTATTGTAGAGGACATGCTTGTAAAAGTTGGTAAATTTTATTTTTCCTGCAGATTTTCTTGTCTTGGATATGAAGGAAGATATTAGATGCCTGGTAGAAGATTCTTAGCCACGTGAGGGGCTCTTATTGATATTCCTGAAGGGAAACTTACTTTAAGAGTGGGTAAAGATGCGCAAGAGTTTAAAGTTTTTGAAACAATAAAGTGTTCCTCATATGATTAGTCTTGTTGTCATCTTGATGTTATTAATACTATTTCTAATGGACTGTATATTCATGAGTCATTATTTGATCCATTAGAAGATGTCATTGCTTCGGGTGAGGATGAAAATGTGAAGGCCACAAATGTTTTGAGCATGGAACAAAATCTAGTACTTGCACCCCTGCAAGATCTTCGCAAGTATGCTTATTGTGTGGTACGGAAGCGCGATATAGCTGTGGAGGAAGAAACTAAGTTGTTTCCTCAGCCATACCTTGGGAGCCTTCCAAAGTTTAATGTGGAAGCAATGAAACAGGCTGAAACTTTTTATCCTCCTTGAGCTTATCTAGCCTTGTCTGGCTGAAGATATAAAACTTAGTGCTTCTCGATAGGCAACCTGAATTTCTTTTTAATTTCATTTAATATTTTCCTTATTTTTGGGATTAATGGTGGTGTTTATTTCCTTACAATTTTATTGCTTTCTAGTTTGGGTTATTAGGTGATGTGTTTAACCCCTATTTATAGTGTTCACTTGTTCTTTTAGGTTGGTAGGATGGCTTCCTGAGCTTGACTATTGGATGGTAACGGACAACTTCTCTCACCCCACTTGGTTTTTGGCACTCCAATTGTTATCAAGGGAGTTTTACTTTCATCTCTTTTCTTGTTATTCTTTCTTTATTTTATCCTCAATATTAAGGACAATGTTGTCTTAAGTGTGGGGAGGAGTAAATGGGTGAAGTGAAATTTTTAAGTTTTTGGGCTAAAATTTTTCAAATTTTTGTTGTTGATTCCCTTATTGGCAATGGCTTATATTTCAAGTATTATTATTATTAAAGTTTATTTGTATGAATGTGTTAAGTGTTAAATGGTGTTGCTTTAGAGATGAATATTTGGTATTTTGAGACTTTTTAAATTTTTGACTAATTTTTCTAGACTTTGTAAATATTTTTCTAGCATTTTTCTTGTGAATTTGGCCTAATTATTAATCTTAATTCTCACCAACTGGGGTTGGGCCAAGTGGTAAGCAGCTTGGTTCCGCTTAAGCAGATCTCGGGTTCGAAACCTGGCGTATGCAGCTACCGTTGTTGGGAGACTCACCCACCACAGTCAGGTGTGCGACCCGAGTCGACCAACGGATTAGTCAGGGCAAAGCCCTGGATACCGTGGCAGGCAACCAAAAAAAAAAAAAAGAGTGCTTCTTTGATGAATATTTGGTATTTTGAGACTTTTTTAATTTTTGACTAATTTTTCTAGACTTTGTAAATATTTTTCTAGCATTTTTCTTGTGAATTTGGCCTAATTATTAATCTTAATTCTCCATATTATTGGGATATGAAGCAAGGTTTTGTGTTTTTATTTGTGCTCATATTCTTATTTTATTAATTTGAACTATACTTCGCTGGTTGTCATTACCTAGTAACCGAAGGTCTTCACCTAAAAGTGTTGACTTTCGTATCAAAAAATGACTATAGCTATGAGTGTGTGATCCTTTAGCAGTGAAAGTTGAGTAACCAGGCTCTTTCATTTGGGAGATGTTGGAGTTTGTTCAAAAGGCTTAAACGGCTAAGAATTAAGTGTATTCTCCTCGTTAAAATGTGAAAAGGTTGAAGTGTGGGGGAAATCTGAAAAAAAAAGAAAAAAATAAAGAAAAGAAAAAAAAGGAAGGAAAATATTATAATAATAACCTGTGGATCCATGTGGTTATATGTTTGAGATTTGGATTAATAGTTGGACCATTTGTAAGGAAATGCTTGTTAAATAGTTTATATTCCTAATTTAGTTAGGTAGAGTTGAAAGGGTTTATGGCATTAAAAGCTAATCGAAGAAGCGCCCCTTTGGTTTTCACTATTGATATTCGACGCTTGTTTAGAATGGTTGCTTTAATAATAATAGTCTTGAATATAGTAATTGATTGTAGTTAATAGGTTTGTTCTTGTGCTTGAGTACAAGCACGAATTAAGTGTGGAGGAGTTTGATTTATATGTATAAGTTGCTAGTTAACTATATTAGTTGAATTTTATTTTGAATAGAAACTACTTGATTTTGCTCTTATATTGTTCTAATAAGTCAAAAGCTTAACTGGAGAGAAAATGAACAAAAAACGGGGCGCAAAGATGCAATGGAAGAACAAAGCATGAAGAGAAAGAGGTTTCATAGGATTGACAAGTTTCAGTATTTTGGCAGTAACTTGAGCTACACAAATCGGATTGAGATGATTCTTAATTCAAAGTTATAAGAAATCAAAGTTTGGTTCTCACGTTTTCATAGTCAAAAGTTCAAATTACTGAAGTATAGTTACACTGCAATGCTCTTACGAACATGTTTCAGTATTTTAGGCATATCTCAGTATCCAGACCTCCAAATGACATAATTCTTGAGGCGTTGGAAAGCTTATTCAAAAAGCTACAACTTTTATGTTGAGCAAGAGCTGATTCAGCCTCTTTAATGGAGATTTTTGGCATTAAAGTGGATCTGCTCATGGATCCAAATTAATCCGTCCGTGGATCTTCAGTAACTTGCGCCAATGTTCACGACAGAGTTTTTCAGGTCAAGTCACCCAATGGAACATTGAAGCCAGAGTTTGCACTGGTGTTCATCTAGAAAATGCATGAAATTGTCGTTTTTTAGCTCCAATAAGCCCAATCCTACCCCGTTTTGGAAACTACTTGAGAAACTATAATTAGAGGCTATCTAGGACGTTTTTAGGGGTGGAAAACATTAGTCCAGGTTAGTTTTAACATCTTTCCATTGTTCATTCTTGAGAGATCAAGATCAAATGGAGCGAATAAAGGAGCGCGCAAGGAGAAGATTGAAGCAAGTAACTGTGAAGTTTTCTTACTCTTTTTCTTATTTTTGTAGCAACTCTTTGAATTCACGATTTTAATTTCCAAATCATGATGAACTAAATTGTTTCTAGGGTTAGGGTTTTTATAAAGGAATTTGATTAATTTTTCTAGTTTAATTTCTTGCTTTTTTGCTATGATTTGTCTATCTTGATTTTAATTAGGTGTTTATGCTTGGCCATCATAGACATGCTCTTAGAGTTTGTATTGAATTGAGAAAGGAGATACAGCTGTGCACTATATAGATAAACATACTTAGCATAATCACGAGAGTATGTTAGGATTTGTATCACATGCTTATATCACTAAGGTTTTTGATTAATTGAATACTTGCGATCTCAAGAGAGACGTAGGATTTAATTAGGCATACTTTAGATGTATCGAGAGATAATCTAAAATACAATTGTGTGATGTGTTCATGGTTTATTTTAGAAATTAACTGAATAATTAATTCAAATTCTAGATTAAAACGTGAAACCTTAGGCTCACGTCTATTGTTTTCTCACCACTACTCTATTTAAATTGATTATTCATTTATTGTTTAGTTAGAAAAAACCACTCCTTGAATTTAAACTTTGTTATTTTAGAATAACTAAAAAAGAAAATTAACTCATCCATGTGGGTTCGACCCTGGAATGCTCCAAGTAAATTATTACTACAATCGACCCTATGCGCTTGTAGGAAATCGTCGATCAATAAGTTCAAATTAAGAAATATGAATACTATATTTGATCCTAATTCAAACCTTTGTATTTTAGAAAACTAAAATTACCAATGGAAATTCGAATTACCTATTTCCAATGTATTTGATCTAATTTTTTTGTTTGGGCTTGAGCAATTTTTATTACATCTGACTATTGGAAGACATGGACACAGATGTATTGGTTCTAGTAATATTTATCTGATGGAAAGTACTCTTGGAGTTTCTCGAAGTTTCAATATTATGATCAAGTTTATTGCTTTTTGGGTCTTGTAGAAGTTGATTTTCAGATCTAAATATCTGTATTATGTTTTAATTTACTTACCTGCTATCAGTTCAGATATTGAAATGAAATTATCCTTTTTAACCCAAAAAAAATTTTGAAATTGATTTCAAGTTCGGTTGGTAATTCGATATTTTTCGAAAACTTGTCACCCTATCAAAGTGGAAATTAAAATCCATTCTAGCGGCTACCTTGCCAAAAGCAAGTTGCTCACTTCAATCAGATTCACGTGCATTTGCGATCTTGGAGTTATGAACGCTTAAATCCGCGTACTTTGTTTTCCTCTGCAACTTATCTCTCATGCCCCATACTTCCATTCATTTTACACTACATTAGTAGCTCTTGCTTAATTACTTTTACGTTTATTTGTCCTAATTATTTTAAAGGAATGATGTTCATCAAATTCTCAAAGGCAACTAGTATTTTGGGTTTAATTTTTATTTCAATTACCATAAGTTTAATTTGTTAGACCAAAAATGGCAAACAAACTTTGAAAATTGAAGCCTAACATTATCAATCAATTCAAATTGAAAAATAATAGAAAATCAGACATGAGAATAAGATAACAAATAGCTCGGTAGTTGAGCATTACATGACTTTGGGTTTGTTTGGAAGGTGTGTTTTTTGTGTGTTTATACAAAACTGTTATGAAACAACTAAAAGTGTGGATGTCCATTTGTATTCTCCAGAGAATTAATTCATAATTCATTGATTCCAAGGGGAGTAATTCATAATTCGTTGCTACATTATGTAAAGGAATTACATTGGATGGACGGTTTCAATCCATAAGAGCTATTCATATCTTGGATGAACCGTTTCATATGGCTATTCATGTTTTTGTAGTAATGAGTGTTTAATAGAATTGATGTATCTTTAATTTTGTAATACCTATATATAGAGGTACCTTGGCACCTCTTGAGTGTACTTTTTGATTAGTTGGAATAATAAGAAAATCATTCTCCATTTCTCTACTTCTTTCTCTAATATTTCAATTCCTATTATAGTAGTTCATTTTATTAGTTGTACAACAACTTTATTGTAATGTGTTGTAGAAAATGTAGAAAAACTTTTATATATTTGAGAACTGGGAAAACAAATTTTTCTTTCCCTTTTCCATTTCTTTTTGTTTTTCCTTTTTTTTTTCTTTTTCCTTTCTTCTTCCTCCCTCCTTCTCCCCTCTTTCCACTGCCACCACCCTACTCCTCCCGTTGAAACCCCTCTCCAACCTTTTTTTTCTTTTTTTCCTCCTCCTCCTTCCCTCCCTCTTCCTCCTCTTCTCTCCCCCTCCTCCTCCTCCCCTCTTCTCCTACCGCTCTAACACTGTTCGCATGACCAACAGGGAAGGGGGAGAGTTCGGGAGAGGGGGGAAGAGAATGGGGAAAAGAGAAGAGGAAGAGAGAGAAAGTGAGAAAGAGGAAAAGAGTGAGAAGAAGAGAGAGGGAGAGAGGGAAGAAAGAAAGAAAGAAAGAAAAAAAGAGTTGCCTGCACCAGTAGAGGTGATTGCAAGTGGCGCCCAATGGTGGAGGTGGTGATAGACTGAGGTGTGGGGAGGAAGAAAACAAAAGAAGGGAAAACAATTTCTTTTGTGTGTTTGGGTATTTGAGGTGTGCACTTAAAAAACTTTGGAAAGTTTTCTAAGATTGCTGTAATTAAGTTGTTAAAAAACTTGTAGAAGAAAAATTAACATAGGATCCATTCTACTTTGTACTCTTCAAATGTTCGTGAATTTTCACTTTCATCTTTAATTTCAAAATGAGACACTATAATTTTTAACCTAAAAATTGTAGCCCATTTTTGTCCTTAAAAAATAAAATTTGTTACGCTTCAGTCTGTAAAATATAAAATTCATCTCACTTTAATCCTTAAAATATAAAATTTTTCACACTTTAATTTCAAAAGTATAAAATTTATCCCACTTTAGTTCCATAGAATATGCCCGCTTAAGTATAAAATCTGTCATATTTCATGAACCATCTTTCTTAAGTGAGACAAATGGTATCATTTGAGGACTAAAATGTCTCATATTAGAACTTAGGGACTAAAATAAGAGTTTAGGTATAGTTGAAGGGTGCCAAGGGGAATTAACCCCACAGCCGCGATTTATTCAAAACTAGAAATTTCCCTTTTCCCTCGCCACTCCACGTCAACTGCGGGGCGGGAAAAAACGCCGACGAATTTTCCACTTCACCACTCTCAGAAATGGCCTATGGCGGCGGCGGAGGAGGCGGTGGGGGCAGCGGAGGGCGGGCAATAAGAGTGCTGAACGTGGCGGAGAAACCGTCAGTGGCCAAAGCAGTTTCGGGATTCCTATCGAAGAACCAGCAAGGAGGATTGAGGGTAAGAGATGGACGGTCCAGATACAATAGGATATTCGAGTTCAATCACACCATCAATGGACAGCCTTGCCATATGTCCTTCACCTCCGTCACAGGTCATCTCATGGAGCTCGATTTCGACGATCGCTTCAGAAGATGGCATTCTTGTGACCCCGTCGATCTTTACCATGCTTCTGTTCGTAAATTCGTCCCTGAGGTATTCCATTAGCTCAGTTTGTTGGCTACTTTTTAGCTATTTTTTTTTTGTCAACGATGAAGTATTTTGCTTGATTTCGTCTTTTGAATCGTTTTTTTTTGGAGGCTCCAAGCAATTCAGATGAGTGTAGTACATTGTGTTGTTTTGGTTGGACGTTATAGTTAGTTGCGTGGTTTTGAGCATTGGGTTGAGGTCTAGTTGATAATCAATGACTTGTATGTTTGTTTAGCACGATGGATGATAGATTTCTATGGTATAATATATAAATTTTTTTCTTTTATCTTTATGGTTTAGTACCGATTTCTTTGTAATCTGCTGCAGCTTAGTTGATAGAACAGGGCTTGAATGTAGATTATTATGCACTGGGTACATATAGTGAAATGTGTTGTATCTTTCATGGATGATTGTAGGACAAATCAGATATAAGAAGGACGCTGGAGGAAGAAGCTAGAAAGTGCCAGTGGCTTATCCTGTGGCTTGATTGTGATAGAGAAGGAGAAAATATTGCATTTGAGGTGATTGAAGTCTGTACACAAGCGAATCGCAATCTTAATATCTGGAGGGCTCGTTTCTCTGCATTAATTGAAAGGTATCTGATTGCTTGCTCTGATAATAGTTTCTCAGGTTTCTGACTTTAAGGCTGTTTTGATTATTTGCTAAAAACCTTTTGATGGTCAGGGAAATTCAGAATTCATTGCAGAATCTTGTCAGACCCAATCAATTGTTTGCTGATGCAGTGGATCTAAGACAAGTGTGTATCGTTTCAAAACTTAGTTGATCTTTAACTTTAACTTTATGTCATGCTAATACCTTTCAATACTAAGGATCTGGCCTTTTTTCTTTTCTTTTTTTTTTTCCTGCTGTTACTGTCAACAACTTATATATGTACCTTTTACAAGTATATTGAACTTTTTTCTTGAGTTCCTTTACCTTCATATGTTCTGTTCACCTCAGCATTTTAATGTAAACTTTATATCTTTTTCTCTGGCTTGATTATTAGCACGGATTTTCATATTTAACAATTTGCTGGACACATGTTTATGTTCCAATACTATAAAGGCGAGCTAAACTGGAACTTTTCTGCAGGAGATAGACCTTCGGATTGGTGCCTCTTTTACTCGCTTTCAGACCATGTTTTTAAGAGATGCATTTATGATTAATCTTGCTACAGATGACAGGAATCTTGTTATAAGCTATGGACCCTGTCAGGTACTCGCAAGATGATGCTTTTATTATGCACTGGTAGATATAGTTGAAGATAAATTGGTGAATGTGAGCAGATCACACTGTCCATGATATGAAACAGAATTTTGGAGTATGTTAGTTACAGTGTGCCATTACTTTACTGCAGTTTCCAACATTGGGCTTTGTCGTGGAGCGCTACTGGGAAAATCAGTCACATGAGGCTGAAGAGTTCTGGACTATTAATTGTACGCACAACACAGATGAAGGCACTGCTAACTTTAAGTGGATGTACTCTTCTAAAATCTTCTTACATATTTAACATTTTTATGTTGAGATGTATGCTTGAAATTTTCAAATTTCATAAGTTGTGGCTTTGCAGGCGGGGACATTTCTTTGATTATACATGTGCAGCAATAGTTTATGAAATGTGCATCCAAGAACCTACTGTCACTGTGAGTATTATTTAACAGTGTGAGACCACTGCTGGTTTGGAAACAGACATGCATTATGGGCTTTGGCATTTACCAACTTTCTCTCTGTGCAGGTCACAGAGATCAAGGAACAAGAAAAACTTAAATATCCTCCTCTTCCTTTGAGTACCCTTGAGCTTGAAAAACGCGCATCTCGTTTCTTTCACATGAGTCCTGCACATACCATGAAGGTGATATTTCATATTTGATATACAATTTTAATTCTTCATCCTTCATGATGCTCTTTAAAAGTTCTAGCTCATGTTTTATGTGTCCATGTATCCTAGAAATGATAGTAGAGCTGCTTTCTTATGCAGTCTCCTCTTATCATGCAATGCTATCCTGTGGAAGCTGTCCCTTTTCGAGACTGACACTGTCACAACCCATGATCTCCAAAAGATTGAAATTTGAAAACGGAAATGTCAAAGTCCTTTCTGCTGTAGGGTCTTATAAGTGTGATCATGCTTCAGCTTTTTATGATGCTATCTCCTTCTCATCCATTGTAATATTTGCGACCTTAGGGCTAAGTGTTTTACATTTTTAGTAACATGGTTACGCATTTTTTTCCACTTGAAATTTCTTGATGTCGAAATGCCATAATGGCATCTTGAAATTATGGTGTACCACCTATCATAGATCAAAAGTACTTAGCATTTCATTCTTATATTTGCCCATACCATGATTGTTTTTGAAATTTTTTCGATTTTCAAACAGTAAATTTCATGTAAAATAACCTGATTTTTCTTTTTTTTTTTTTTTGGTGTCCTTCTATTTGTAATCTTCTTGACTTTATAGGTAGCAGAAGATCTGTACCAAGCTGGATTTATCAGTTATCCTCGTACTGAGACTGACCGCTTCTCAGAGAAGACTGACTTGCGAGTGGGTAGTTGTTCCTTTACGATAACTCAAAGTAATTTGCTCAGCATTGGGATGTGACATAGTTAAATTTTATGTGTAGCCTAATCGATAAGCAAAACTGCTCAATGCAGGTTCACTTTGTTAAAAGCCCAAAAAAAAAAAGGATTCAGCATATATGCTTTGCTAGTGAGCTTTCATTGGTGTTCTGATTGATGAAAGTCACTAAGGTTTGCCTAGTGTTTTTCTAAGCCAAGGCAAGCTTGCAGGGATGTCTGCAAGAGAGAGAGAGAGAGAGAGAGAGAGAGAGAGAGAGAGAAGCTGTTAATGTGGGTAGGATCCCATGGTCAATATTTGTGTTGATTTGCATTCAAAGCCATATTTGTGGGATGAGGCTACCCGAATGCTTGATAAACAAGAAATTCGGGTGCATCTCTATTTTGAATTTGGCTAGAGAATTATAATACCTGTTTTAGCACTAAAACCATTCTTTTCCACTACAGTGGTGTAGATGATAAAACTCTCATTGCAGATTGCTAACTTTTTTGATAGCATTTGATGAATAAACTTACACACTTTTTGTTACTAATAGCTGGAAAAAGGAGCATCATAAGTTTCTTCATCTTTTTCCTAGGTCCAAGTTCATTGCAGATCCACTATTTTTACAGTCTATTTGCACATTGGTCCAAAGGATTATAGAGCTCTTAAATTTTCTTCATGTCAAGAGCTATTGATTTTCCCTGATTTGCATGTATTAAATAAACGTCTCTTGTCAAGGCACTCAATAGTTGTCCAAAGTACAAAGACTCTTCAAAGTATTTTCAGTAGATATGATACAAAACTTGATATCAGAATGTGCATAGGGTGTTCAGGGATGTTTAAAAGTTGAGATGAGCTGTATGTGATCAAGTTCAACTGATTTTCCCTAGGCTCCATTTTGCTTCAAGCAAGATTCTTAAGCTTGTCTCCCTTAGTGATTGCTACGTCGAGATATGTTTGAGCTTCATATTGACAGATCATTTGAACTTGTTATTTTTCTCCTTTGTAGTAGTTTAACTACAAATTCATTTTGTTATTTTAGTTGGATACTTGTTATATGTATGTAAACCACAAGTTCATACCAATAAATGAAAGGTTTTGTGTACATACAGAACCCAAAAAAAAAAAAAAAAAAAAAACTATCCATACTTCATTAGCTTTTCACAGCAAATGTTCATTTTAGAACTGAAGAAAACTGCAGAAGTGAAATTGGAAATGATGTTTACAAGACTGGTTGCCTCCTCTTAACCCCTTTGGGGGAATCAAAGTACTGACTGCCCAACGCAAAAGATTAGCAGCTCTCTTAAGAATTCCATGTAACATAAAAGGTTACTGGATGTGACATCGATTCTCCAGCTTTACCCATTGGAAGCTTCCTCACCAGTTGAAAAAGATGGCTTTTATCTGACCCCTAGGCAATTGATTGAGAATCACTTATCAATTAGCTCATGAGCATGGTCAGTAATGTAGAATTTTATAGTAGGGGGAGAAAAACAAAGGATTTGAACTCTGATATTCTTAAGCATTTAGATGGTGGATCAGGTGAGGAGCAAAGTACACTCTTAAGAGAAATTCACCTTTGTGAATTGTGTGGGTAACCTACAAGTAGACATTTTCTTCTAAACCTCTGCCGTCTGTGGTACTTGCATTGCAGTGTAATTGTTTATTTATGTCTGCAGTTCAAACCATGTCATGTAAATAATGTAGCTGTCAGGGTATGCCTAGCAGGTTAGACCACCTCACTTTGAAAAGTTAAATGAAATATTGTACATTGTTCAAGTCTACCACTGGTATATGCTAGAATAAACCTTTCTGGTAGATTATACCGTTTCATCTTGCTTTTGTTGATTAACTAATGCTAATGCTGCTTTTACTTGCATTATTTTGCCCCCCCCCCCCCCCCCACCAAAACTGTTCTCCACCCCCACCAGCCAGGCCCATGATTCGAACCTTGGCCACCGGGGCGAACCCCAGTGATATATTTCATTGCTACTTTGAGAAGGCTTCTACAATCCAAGTGGCTTTTGACAATCCTTTTTGGTGATTTCCAGGCAATTGTTTTTGAACAACAAGGGCATCCGCTATGGGGCTCATATGCTCAGCTTTTGTTGAACCCTGAAGCAGGGCTTTGGAGAAATCCTAGTAGTGGCAGACGCGATGACAAAGCCCATCCTCCCATTCACCCTACCAGATTTTCACCTGGTGAATCTGGATGGAGTCGGGATCACCATGTTAGTAATTAATACTGCTTCCTGCTAACCGGTTAATCTTCCTAATTAGCAGATAAATAACATATAAGCTGGTATTTTTGTTTCACATTTGAGGATATTAAGTTCATATACATGCTTTTCTGACAGAGATTGTATGAACTGGTTGTTCGGCATTTTCTAGCCTGTGTTTCTCAGCCAGCGAAAGCGGCTGAAACTTCTGTTGAAATTGACATTGCTGGTGAAACGTTCTCTTCATCCGGAAGGGTGATACATGCGGTGAGTTTCTTGATGCATTCGCATGGTGCTTGTACCGTCTGGCATTATATAGCTTAACCATCTGTGCTGCTTGTTTGCTTACTTGTGTAATAACAAATCAAACTTATATTTATTTAAGGATTTTGCCGATTTCAGCTTGTTTTGATGGATAAAAAGTAAAATGCATGTTGCAGAATTACTGTATGAATTGCACACTAAGATACTGTAACATTCCCTTGCATGTTTAAAACCATGTGCTTCAAAACGTTTAACCAGTCAAAAATTTTGATGCTTGAAGAGTATCCAGTAAACTGCCAATTTAATTTTAAGGGCTCTTCTATTTGTGCTTCAATGGAGAACAGAAGACTAGAGCTATGTTACAAGGACTCTCCTACCCCACCAGACCTTTGTAAACACACATGTGGGTTTGGCATATGTACCTGACTTGGTCAATTTCCATTGGGTGTGTTGACTTCACTCCCAGAGAAGGCCATGGGTGTCAAGATGACTAGCAAGCTTGGCTATGCTACAAATTTTATGATGGAAGTGATAAATATGATCCTAGGTTGTTTATGGTGTTTGATTCTGACTGATGGGTAGGAAATCAGACTAGATGAATATAGAGAATGACAAAAAAGACAAATTTAGGTCAGGTGGACAAAGATCGTAAAATTCAGAATTTCAGCTGATATGAGAGGAGAAATGTACCACATGAGAGATTGGGATTAGAAAGCTCGTTGTAATCTGATCTGATTAGGTTGCGAACTGGTGATTTATAGCATCATAGCCACTTCTTAATGGACCTTTTAATCTGTCTTTCTTATTTGACATTCATCTAGAAGTTGTGATACTAATAGTATCCTAATGCATCAAGAAAGTTATTGAGATACCAAATTTACTTGAAAAGAGTGGATTTTCCTTCCTTGAATGCCAATTAGCAGGCATTAACTTCTTGTCCATAAAATGTACATGACTTCTGTTGTAGACTACTTGGAAGTATGTCTTGCATAGAGTACATCAGTATCCTTATTTGGCTCATTGGCGGTTTCCCTATTCCCAAATTATATGAAGATTGAGAAATTGAATACCCAGATGTGTACCCATATTCCACCCCACATCTGAGTCTCTGTAGAAGGGCTCAAGAGCTCTCTCTTTAAAGTCCCTCAGTTTCAAACTCAAAAATTCAACATAAAATCTTGTGTTTGTGACTAGGCTGGAAAAATTAAAGATCAAGAATTGGAGATGTCAAATTAACTATTTTTGCCGATCAAGCTAGTTTTTATTTGGGGTTTAATGTTCATAATTAAGACAAGCGTTGAGCACTGAAATGAAGATATTTTGGAGAGAAGAACTAGGGGAAATACTCTTGTGATTAAGACTCTAATCATAAATCATGCTCCTCTATCTATAAAGTAATTAAAGTGAAATCAGTGCTCCTTTTCTTCTCTTTTTATTGCGGAGTTAAAATTCTATCCTTTGGAGATTCCTCTGCTAAAACCTAGGAGCATCATATGTTTTAAGGGACTAAATTAACTCCGATGTGGTTGGTGAAAAGAAGGTTACTTTGTTGATGAAGTATCCTGTTCTAGAAAAGTTTATGGTGTCCGCTCTTAGTATGTTGGGGTTTTATGTCAAGACACATGAAGTGTTTCTTGTGTTCTTGGACACAAAGGGTTTAAATCTGTCTTACCAGTCAATATTATGCATTTTATCTGAATTTTCGGATCTGGGAGGTAAGAAACAAGTAAGGTGAAGGACAGTGATTTCAAGTTTTGAGAAGTCATTCAAGGATGTGAACCTTTTTGATCCTGTATGGCTTTTGAATTTTTAGTTGATCCAAACCCGTACTTGATAGTGGATTTGGTACTTCTGCGATGATAATTATTTAATAAGAAGCTGAATCTATTCACAGCTTTGTATCGTCTCTACCCCAAGCACTCATCTTATGAGGAAAGTTGAGAAGCTTTTTGAAGATAATGGATATTTGAAGGATTTTTGATAGTTGGTTTCCTCCCTGAAAAATATTATAATATACTAGAGCACTTTTTAACAGATTTCAAGTTGCCAATCTCTACTCCTACAATTCATTCCTTTTACTTGAGACAAAATTCAATGCTATTGGTCAATTCTTGGGTTATCACATTATGTTACTGATTTGCTCTAAATTTCTAAGCTCCCTATTAACCTACTAGATGTTTTCTTTGTTACTACATGACACCAAAGTGCAAGTCTTTTGATTAAAATTTGTATCTCCAGCTTCTTTGGCATATTTTTGCATTTGTCACTTTCTATTCATTTGTATATTCAATTCTAAATAAAAGACGCATTCTAAATTGCTGCTGCTTTTTGTGCATGTGTTGTCAGTATATTTTTGCTTTGTTAATTGTGGTAATGTATTTCATGTTTGCCAGAAAAATTACTTGGATGTATATACATTTGAATCATGGGGTGGTTCAATGATCCCTACATACACTTTGGGGCAACAGGTATGCTACTGATCTTTTGATTGCTAATTTATAGCTTTGATTGTATCTGAAGAAGAGAAATCATTTCAATCATAAAGTTTCCATTCTACATAACGATCTGGTTCACATCCCATGTACAGCGCATTAACCAGGTTTATTTTCATAATTTGTTACTTATGCTATATTTGGTAGCTATCCACCCTTGTGACAACTTTTATAATAGTGAAAGAGCACTTATTATATTGTGATTGATTAATATGCAATAACTGCAGAAAAGATGCTGATAGTTTGGATTACAGTAACTAGGGACAAAAGGGGCTTTTCAAGGTGTTTTGTTGGCACATGCACAAGCATGTTACTTCTCACTCCACCTTTGGTTCCATATAATACTATTGTCAGTATACTGTTGGACCAAATTTGGTGTCTTGAGTTCTTATGCCATTGCATGTGGATGCTTTAACGTTGATATTGTTTCATGAAGTTAAGGTAGGACTTGTCAATGCAAGACTTTAGAAATAGCTAATAATATGAATTGTGGGAGTTGAAGTATTAAGTGATCCAAAGTTTTATAGGATCTTTCTTGCTTAATTTTTTAGGATGTAGAAATGTTTGACATTAATTTTTTACATGGTTGTTGAGTGAGTAGGATATCTTTTGCAATTTGTTCAATATGTTTCTGGCTTTTGCAGATGAATGGGGCCAGGGCTAGAATATATCACTTTAACATACATTTAAAAGGATGTAGTCTCTCTCTCTCTCTCCCCCTCTCCCTCCCCAGAATCATATTTTAAAGTTTTTGCCTAAAGAAGTGATTGGAAAGAACAAGAACTGATTCCTTCCTCTACAAAATATGTAAGGCTAAGAAATATTGAGGGTTAAACATCAATTCTGCCCCTATGAGTGCCATCTTCCAAGAACAGGGAATTTTCACTCATGCCATCATTGTTAATTTTGATGTGATGAAATCTAGTATCATATCATGATATTAAGAAAAGAAAGTATGAACCATAGTATAGGAGAAAGTTTAATTTTCCAAGTTTGAGACGTTGGCTGTTTGATTCAGTAGTTTTACATCTTGGCTAAACTTGCAAGTAATACTGAAAAAAAAAGTTAGATGCAATTTCATTCTTTATGCTTTATTTTCAGTTTGCTGTTAGTACTGATTTTGGAAAAATGTAATGGATGAATGACTTTTTTCTAAATTGGTCTGTATGTAATGCAGTTCATGCCGACAACATTGACTCTTGATTCTGGTGTTACTAGGCCACCACCTCTTTTAAGTGAGGCAGATCTATTGACCTGTATGGACAAGGTATGGGCTCTGTGTATTTAGATTTATTGGATACTCAGAGTCCTTTGTTTTATCCTTGAGTTTCTGTCATATAGAGTTTAACATGCCTATAGAATTTTGATGATGTGTTTATTCTTTTACTTTTCTAGGCAGGCATTGGGACAGATGCAACGATGCATGAGCACATACAGAAGTTGCTTGATCGACATTATGCAATAAAAACTCCAGATATTCGTTTCTCCCCAACGAATCTAGTAGCCTGTTTATCTATTTGTTCAGTTTATACACTTGGTCACTTTTTTTTTTGGTCTTTTTTGGGTATAAAGCTTGCCTTCAGTGTGAATGACACAGCATAGGCTTTAGACACCAATAAAACTGTTGGTTCCGATCTTTCCCATCCCAGCTGAAAGCATTACTGTTAGTACCCAGAAAGGAAACAAAGTAAACCATGCAAAGATCAAAGTAATATAATAACATTCAGATGAGTCTTGAGATTAACTTTCAAGCCTCCAGGTGCTCCCTGAAACCCCAGAGAAGGGGTAGTAAACGCAGAATAAAAGCAATTGACCATTAGGTTGAAAAAAAGGAAATGAGTAGCAGTCAACTTCAAGTAAAAAATAGCATGGACACATAGAGCTTTGGACGTGCGGAATATAGCTCTAGATGTTGTTCTGGTAAACTCAGGTCTCTGTGCTCTATAAGCTTTTGAATATATTTTGTGTAGGATGCATATAGTCCACATTGTGGATTCCCTTGTAATGCAGAGGGATTTTCTATATGCCAACTCCTACTTCCCTTTCAATTTGCCAAATGCCCCGGCATCCCTCACCCCCCAGCATCCTCATCTCAATCCCCTCCCTGTTGTAAAATTCTAACCAAGGCTTAGGACAATATCAAATTAAGGAAGGAGAGGAGAAAAGAGAAAGAAAACGGCAGGGACTCTAGGAATGTATGCACCTTTGCTTTTAGCATCCTTACTGGATTGAATTCTGTCACTGAATCTTGGATGTTCTTTGGGTTTTTGGGTCAGATATATGCATAATCATTTCATGGCAATGAATTTTCTGTACCATCATGGAATACTATAGTTGGATCATCATCCTTTGCCATACTCCGTCCAAGTGGAGTTGGGGATATTTGCTGCTGGGTGTTTTGAATTTTTTTTTAGGACATCAACCGCTGATAGAGTAAAACCTTTTATTTACAAGATTATTCTTGCTTGATGAGAGTGATTGCTTCGCAATCTTGGAATGGACCGTAGATGGAAAATGTATCTGTAATTGTTTCTTTTGGGTGTTGTGATTAGATATTTAAGATTATTCTTGTTAATTTCTTTCCATTGTCCTACATATAGCGTGATGATTTAAAATCAAGTGTAGGGGTAACAAATTATTTTACAGTTGTTAGTCATGGAGTTAAGTGTATGAGACATATGAATGAAGAGATGTGCCACCTGCTTTTTTAATTAGTAAGGTAGGTGCTTAATGCCTTTACCTAGAAGTGATGATAATACAAGGTCTTAGTGAGGAGACGTACTGAATTAAATGAGAAGTCCTAAGTTTGCTGGCAGATTTTGGGTGGGCTGGGCACAGGGGCGTCCACTCAAGATTTTGTACAAAATTTTTTCCTCCCTTCTAGAAGATCAAAGTGTCCCTCGATATAGGTGCATAAGAATAATAAGGGCCAATCCACACCTCCCAACCCCCAAATTTCTTAGGAATTTGAGATCCCTCATGGATTTTGTATATGGAAATCTTTGCCCCCACAAAACGCAAATTGTTTAGATGCCAACGCCTAGCTTCTCTCCTTCATTTTGCATTTGTAGCATTGAACTTGTGCACCTTCCTTCAATAGGAAAATTGAAGAATAAAAAATGACGCATCTTCAAAGTGAAACTTGAATCTGATTAAGTTCCTTAAATCCTTAATTTCTTCCACAATGTTAATCTAAAATGGATATTTCATCTATATAGTTTGGAATACATTAGGCTCGTGTAGCAGAGTTTTGAATATTATGACTTCGATCCCGTTAAGGCACCTTTTCAATTAAAGGAAAGGAAAGGAAGGGACTCTAGTGAAAGAGAAAGAATGGGGAGTATGGGAAAGCAGTTTCCATCAATTTTTGTTTGGATTAAATATGGAAGGAAGAGAGGAAATACTGGATATGGTTTTTGAATTAGGAAAGGAAAGGAAATGACTATATTTTAGTTACATTCTTGCCCATAACAAGTCTAATTTGTGAGCATCTGTGTTGAACTTTACCCTATCCTTGGTTTGTTGTTTGTTTGTTTTGGTACTCATTGTTTCAGTGTCAAGTAAGTGATAATGTACCAAAATGAATTCAGTGCTTTTCATCTTGCATTTTTTTTAATATGTTTTGAGGGGGAGGGGGAGGGGGAGGGGGGTGGAGATTGGTTAAATAATTAAAAGTGCTATCACTCAAAATTTGCAGATGTGCAATGAAGAAACTAGGTTTAGGGTGGTCTGAAGATTGTATTGAAGAAAAGTTAAGTTACGTTAGGGAAACAAAGGATTCTATAGATGGAAAGTAACTGGCACAAAACAACTACACCTAATCCCTCCCTTTCCCTCCTCATAAGTCAAGCCAAAAGAAAAAAACAACTTATCCTTCCATTTCCTTTCTCTCTGAAATAAATTGTGGATTCTCTAACTCCCACATTTCTGTTAGACTTCTGAATGTTTCACAAATTTATGTGGAAATAAAAAGCACCGCATTTTGTTTGGATTAGTATCTAACCAGATGTTCCTGTCCTCTTTTTCAGGGGGAGGCACTAGTCATGGGGTACGATGACATGGGGTGAGTAATTATTGATCTACTGTATTATTAAATTACTTAGACACAGCGATGAATTTTACCCCCACTAATATCAAAGCAGGTTAGATGTATGAAAGATTGTATGATATATCTGAATCTTATGATTTATTTCTTGGACATGAGAAAAAGTTATTGACTTTATTTTGTTATTTTACACTTTGCATCATCCAATCTTTAGAAACCATAATTATAATTTATTTTTGGCATAAGAATAAGGAGTAATTACAAAGAGTCCTTGGTTGAGTGTTCATCTTATTGGTATCTGCACTGAAGTACACACAAGAAAGGATATCACTTTGAGAAAAGACACCAACTCCTATACCCATACCAAACTGCAGTTCCTACTAAATGTAGAAAAAATTCTTTATGGGTATTTTAGATTCAAATCCTCAGCCAGTGAAACTCCCATATTTCTTTTGTTCTCTGAACTCCTTTGCAGCTTGCAGCTGTCTATTTACATCATAGATGATAATGCGCAGAATAGCCACTACTGGAAAGGATGTTTTCAGTAACCTCAGAACATGGTAGAGTGTGGGTATTGGTTTGCGAAGTGTTGGATCACATGTTGCAGTTTCATTCTTCCCTAATCTTCTCCTTTATAGATGAAGCATTATCTTCAAATTGTCTGCCAAACAAGTGCAGAAACAGGACAAGCAGAGAATACATGATTAATGGATTTGTAAATTTTAAAAGAAAAGGAAAATGAACAAAAAACTCTACTTTTCTTTATTTTCCCACACCCTAAAATATGCTTACAAGGTAGGCATTTATAGGACAACCCTATCATAGTTCTGCCACCACTTAAGGTAATAGAACCATGATTTTAGGGATTACATAATCAACTCATATCCTATCTATTCAAACCTGATTGATCATAAGCAATAAAATCCCATAATCATGGGAGGTAATATATCTCATAATCATGGGAGATAATTATGGAAGATAATATCTCCCATAATCATAGGAGATAATATCTTCGACACCCCCCCTCAAGTTGGTGCATATATATTTATCATGTCCAACTTGCTTGTAAGAAGTTCAAAGTTTGGTCTGAGGAGTCCTTTGGTGAGAATGTCAGCTATCTGCTGAGCTGATGGAACGAATGGCATGCAGATAATTCCTCCTTCAAGTTTCTCTTTTATGAAGTGGCGGTCAATCTCAATATGTTTGGTTCTATCATGTTGCACAGGATTATGAGCTATGCTAATTGCCGCCTGGTTATCACAATAGAGCCTCATTGGTAGTTCAATAGGTCTTTTTAGCTCCTCTAAAACTCTCTTCAGCCATAACATCTCACACACACCATGAGCCATAGCTCGGTACTCTGCCTCTGCACTACTACGAGCTACAACACTTTGTTTCTTACTTCTCCAAGTAACCAAATTGCCCCATACAAAGGTACAATACCCCGAGGTTGATCTTCTATCAATGACTGATCCTGCCCAATCAGCATCTGTATAAGCTTCAATGGTCTTTCGACCTCCTCTTTTAAAGAACAATCCTTTTCCTGGAGTACTTTTTAAGTACCTCAGAATTCGATATACTGCATCAAGGTGCTCTTCATATGGAGAATGCATAAACTGGCTCACAACACTCACTGAAAAAGCTATATCAGGACGAGTGTGAGCCAAGTAAATTAGCTTGCCTACTAACTTTTGGTATCGAGCAGTATCAACTGGTGTTCCATCTTTTATATCTGCTAACTTGTGATTCTGATCCATAGGAGTGTCTGCAGGTCGACATCCACATCCCTGTTTCCTTTAAAAGATCCAAAACATACTTGCGTTGGGACACAACCATGCCCTTCTTGGACCGAGCTACCTCCATCCCTAAGAAATATCGTAGTGTTCCCAAATCTTTGATTTCAAAGCTAGAAGCAAGACTTTTCTTCAGCCGTTCCATCTCAATTAAGTCATCTCCTGTGAGGATGATATCATCCACGTACACAATGAGTACTGCTATCTTCCCGTCCTTGGAGTGTTTAACAAACATGGTGTGATCACTCTGAGCTTGGGTATAGCCTTGATCCTTTACCGACCCAGTAAATTTTCCAAACCAGGCCCTAGGAGATTGTTTGAGACCATATAACGATTTTTTTAGCTTGCAAACTCTAGACTGAAACTTCCCTTCAAATCCAGGGGGAGAATCCATGTACACCTCTTCCTCCAGATCACCATTTAAAAATGCATTTTTGACATCAAGTTGTTGGAGTGGCCAATCAAGGTTTACTGCTATTGAGAGAAGCACCCTAATAGTGTTTAATTTTGCCACTGGAGCAAAAGTTTCAAGATAATCGATCCCGTAGGTTTGAGTAAATCCTTTAGCCACCAATCGAGCTTTGTACCGTTCCAATGTCCCATCGGAATTATACTTGATGGTAAAGACCCATTTACACCCTACTGTCTTTTTCCCTTGTGGCAGGTTTGTTACTTCCCATGTTTGATTCTTCTCAAGAGCATACATCTCTTCTTCAATAGCCTTTCTCCACTCTGGAACTTGTAATGCTTCCTGTACATTCTTTGGAATTTCCACAGAAGAAAGTTGTGAAGTAAATGTCAAGAAAGTAGGGGATAACTTTTCATAAGAGACATAGTTAGTCATAGGGTGTTTGGTACAAGAACGCACTCCCTTTCGAAGTGCAATAGGAAGATCCAAATCAGCAATCTTTGAATCAGAGGAAACTTTATCTGATGACTCAAAAACATCAAATTCTGCCCTAGGTTCGGATTCCTTGTTGTGAAGAGAAGGGGGAGCTTTATCTTTTCCTCGATGATTTTTCCTGACATAGGTTTTCAGGGTTTTTTCAGTTACATTCCCATCTCTTTCACTAAGAGAATTCGATGGTGTATGGATTGCATGCTAAATCATTTCCTATCAATACCAGAAATTTTACAAAAATGGCTGTTTTACGAAACTGTTTTCATGTCTTTTGCTCATTTTGGTGACTTGTGGCTCGATTTAGCCTATTTTACTCAATGAATCTTGGATTGAGCTCTTCTCGGGAATTATAGTACTCCGAGGCTAGTTTCCATAGCCATAGCCTTTGCCTAATTCCGATGAGTGTAGCCTTAGATTTGGTCCAAACAAGAACTAGTGGCAGTCCGGCCTTGGAAGATTTTAAGTGATTGAGTTGAGTTCTTGAGTTGAGTTGATTAGTTAGTGATTGATGATTAACTTTGGCTCAGGTGACCAAGATCGTGCTGAGGAAGAACCTACCGAATCTTAACTCTAGTGTGCTTGCTTGCTTGTCTTCTAAAGTGAATCATCGGTGAGTGTCAAGTGCATGACTTGATGCCATACTTGTTACTATCTTGCTTGTACTACGTGCTTGAACTAGATACATGTATTGAAATTGTTAAGGTGGACGTGTACTTTATCTCGTCCTACCTCTTATACTTGTCTCGAACTTGCTTGCTTGAACTTGAATAATGAACTTGTATTTGTACTTGATTGATGATGGAGCATTGTCTCATCATCCTATTTGATACTTGAATATGGTGGGGACGTCCAAAACTCATCGGTAACCTTTCACTTCGGACCGGCAAGGGCTCAGCTGAGGGATTGGCAAGTCTTGGGTCTTGACTTGTTTTCGTCGGTTGGAATGCGTTCGCCGACTAGGTATACCGAGTATTACCAACTTGCTTGTTTGACGAGCGGGCCCGGTACAGGGGGTGAAACGGTGGACGGAGAATGTTATAAGTGGTGTCTATGGACTAATCTTGTTATGTTGACGAAGTGTCAACTCAATGTTAAACTCATGATCAAGCTGTGGAATAGCTCTTGAAAGCTCTCGTATCCTTATCCGATGTGTGATTTATTCTCCGTACTTGAACTTGCACATGGAATCGTTGTTAACATTCTTGTCTGGTAAAATTGACTTTGATATGAACTTGTTTGCTTGCATGATTTTCTTGACCTCACTGAACTTTGCTCACCCCATAAGTTTGTTTTCCTTAACAGGTTTTGAAGCGGAGTTCGATACTCGAGGAACTTAGTTTCTTTGTAGGATTTTCACTCTTTTGTATAGGAATGATTTGATCTGTAAACCTTATGAATTATTGTACTTGGGATATTATTATTGTAATTTGGATGGAAGTATTGGGCTTGTTCTTATGTAAGTTTGACTGGTGGATATAATAGACTCCGTCTATAGTTTAAGAGTGAATGCTTGTATTTATATTTTGGATTTTGTAGTGAGTTCTGGCGAGAGGTAGGCAGGCGTTCTATCGATACCCTTGGATTCGTCCTAGGGAGAAGTGGGGACGTTACAATTAGTATCAAAACCAAGGTTTAGAAATCTATTTGGGAGATGTTTTAGAGGCTTTACTCTTGAGAATAGGAATGAGATAACTTAGTTATGCTTTAAGTTGATGTTTGAGTGAATTAGTGACTTTAAGTTTCTAACCTTAAGTTTTGTAGTTGTTTTGTAGGAATGGAGAACGGTAATGAAGGTCATGCGGCTAATGGTAACAGAGATGCTAACGATCATGTGGAGCCTCTTAGATCTATCCGATATCGAGTACTTGGTGGAGGATCTCGTGTTCGATATTCGCATTTCTTTAGGTTCCCTCGTTGTCCCTGTAGGGAGACACATTCCTATCCTAATGATCTAGTACTGTCTATTGATGATGAGCGCCGACAGCTAGTGATTACTAATAGGGCATTACTTGAGGAGATTGAGAAGCGGAGGGCTATGGAGGAGGGCCCAGGGTGCTAGGATTTTAGAGTTTGAGGGGACAGTGATCGATGAGCGGGTTAGAGCTGAGGCCGCTCGTGACCAGGTTCAGAGAATTAGGACTCGACTAGTTAGGGTAGTCGATGAAGTCCAGGAGTGGGCTATTGGGATTTTAACTGACACCACCGTGCTGATAGATAAGGTGGTAGGCGGAGTCGAGAGCTTGGCTCATGAGGGCACTTCTGAGGAGGAGTCTTTTGAGGAGGACCTAGAGAAGGAGGTCCAGACTAGCGGTTCTGCTGTGAACTAGGCTAGGAATGTTGAAACTTTTGACTCTTTTGTAATTAGAATTAATTGGGGTGATGTTTGTAAAGCTTATGACTTTTACTGCATGACTAATTGTATTTTTGTGGCATATGTGTGCTATATTTTTATAAATGCCCCATGACTTGCTAATTATGTACGAACCTTGAAATGTTAATATATGCCAGTTATTGTTATTTCAAATGTTTCCTATGTTGACTTTTGTCTTAAGTATTCTTTCGCATAATTGTTTCTATTCTTGTATTTAGACATAATTAAGACTATGGATGCGCGAGGTCGAGGTAGAGGCCGAGGTCGGGGGCGCAGGCGTAGACCACCCCAACCCTATGAGAGTATTTGGTCTTCCGGGGCAGTCTCGGAAAGGGGATCGGAAGGTGGAAATGAGGACTAAGTGGCTACGACCATCAATAGGATGACTGATATCCTTGAACGTCTGGCTGACCATCAAGGGTTCGGTCAGTAAACTCAGCCTATAGGCCCTGATCATGGAGATGATAGGGCTCTGGAATGTTTTATTAAGTTTACGCCACTCAAGTTCCTGGAAGGAGCTGACTCAGACGTGGCGGAGAGTTGGTTCGAAAGGATGACCGATATCCTTGCCGTATTGAACTACTCGAAGGGGAGGCGAGTGATTTTCGCTATCTTCCAATTTGAGGGCGCGGCTAGGTCTTGGTGGAATGTCATTAGAGCTAAATGGGAAAGAGAGCAGACCCCATGGACTTGGGCAAATTTCAAGAGAGAGTTTGACGAGAAGTTTCTGCCTCCAATGGTCCAAGAGAAAAGAGTGGACGATTTTATTAGATTGAGGCAGAGATCTAGGAGTGTGGCCGACTATGAGACCCAATTCACGAAACTCTTCAAGTTTGCACCTGAGTTAATGCCCACGGATCGAAAAAGGATAAGACGATTCATACAAGGGTTCAATGTGGAGAGTCAAGAGGCTTTATCAGCAGCCCAAATCAACAAGTTTACCGAGACCTTGGAAAAGGCCCAAAGAGTGGAGAGTGCTAGACTTCAGGTGAGGGTTTTTCATGCTAAAAAGAGGAATGCCCCAAGTAACAGTGGTGTAGGGCCGCTGGATAAGAATGTGCCAGCCCTTAAGGTTGGAAGGGGCCTGGGAGGAGTAAGATTAGCTAGAGCTACAAGGGGATCTTTGGTTAGAGGAGTAGCTAGTGGCATGGCCAGTCTAGGGTTACCTCACAAGGAGGTTTGGTATCGACGCCTCAAGTAGGATGTGGATACTATGGAAAGCCAAATCACACAGCGGATGATTGTTGGAGGAAAGTGGGGAAGTGTTTAAGTTGCGGGAGTGCTGAACATCAGATTGCCAACTGTTTGACGGCTCGTCGTGTAGGAGGTGGTTCGCAACAGTCTGCTAGGCCGACTTTCAAACAGTCGAGCATGGGGGATAATCGCCCGATGGTGCCTGCTAAAGTCTATTCTTTGGATCAATATCAGGCCCCTGAACCTATGGAGGTTATTGAAGGTACGATTCCGATATTCCATCGTCTAGTTAAGGTTTTAATTGATCTCGGGGCAACCCATTCCTTTGTTAAGCCTACCTTTATGAAGGGCGTAGATGTTAAGTCTGAGAGACTACCATATGACTTAGAGATTAGTATGCATACTGAAAATCAGAGATTGTTATCTAATTGGGTTTATAGGAATTGTGATGTCTGGGTTGGTGAGCGGAAGCTGTTAGCAGACCTTATGTGTTTAGAAATTAAGGGTTATGATATTATCTTAGGGATGGATTGGTTAACTCGTTATCATACCCAACTTGATTATAAGAAGAAGATAGTGGAATTGCATTTGCCTGGTGAGCCGACTTTAAAACTAGATGTAAGAGGTAGATTAGCATCATCAACTCTTATTTCAGGGATTAGAGCTAGGAAATTGCTGAGTAAGGGAGCAAAAGGACTGTTAGCTTTTCTGATCAATACTTCAGGAAATAAGGTAAAGTTGGAAGACGTGCCAGTGATGAGAGAATTCCCTGACATTTTTTCTGAGGAATTAAAATCCTTACCGCCCGAACGGAAAATAGCTTTTAAGATTGATGTGACCCCCAGGAATAGCGCCTATTTCCAATACATCTTAGAGGATAGCGCCAGCTGAACCGAGAGAATTGAAACTTCAATTGCAAGATGTATTGGAACGAGGATTTATCAAGAAAAGTGATTCACCTTGGGGTGCGCCAGTGTTATTTGTTAAGAAGAAAGATAGAAGGTTAAGATTGTGTATAGATTATTAAGACTTGAATGACGTCACCATTAAGAATAAGTACCCTCTACCGCACATCGATGAGCTTTTCGATCAACTGCAGGGAGCTGTAGTTTACTTTAAGTTGAATTTTAGACAGGGTTACTATCAATTGAGGATGCGAATGGAGGACATACCTAAGACAGCTTTTAACTCGAGGTACAGGCATTTTGAGTTTGCCGTGATGCCTTTCGGACTGACTAACGCACCTGTCGCATTTATGGATTTAATGCATCGAATCTTTAAGCCGTATTTAGATCAGTTCGTAGTGGTGTTCATCGATGATATCATAGTATATTTTAAACTCGGAAGGACCATGAACGACATTTGAGGATAGTATTGCAAATCCTAAGAGAACATTAGTTATTTACGAAGTTTAGTACGTATGAATTTTGGTTGGAAGAAGTGACATTTTTGGGTCATATTATCTCTAAGGATGGAATCGCTATGGACCTGACTAAGGTGGAAGCAGTGTCAAATTGGAAACAACCTGAGAATCCAACGGAGGTTCGAAGTTTCTTGGGTTTAGTTGGTTACTACCATCGTTTCATTAAGGATTTCTCCAAGATAGCGGGACCTATGACCGAGCTGACCAAGAAGTATGGCAAGTTCATATGGGACGCTAAGTGTGAAAGGAGTTTTCAAGAGTTAAAGAGACGGTTGACTGAGGCACCAGTTTTAACTCTACCTAATGGAAATCATGGTTATGTGGTATTCACAGACGCATCGAAAGAAGGTCTAGGTTGTGTGTTGATGCAGAATGAACGAGTTATAGCCTATGTGTCACGAAAGTTGAAACCCTATTAGTGGAATTATCCAACCCATGACTTGAAGTTAGCCGCCGTAGTATTTGCGTTACGTAAGTAGAGACATTTCCTATATGGGATGACATTTGAGGTTTTTACCAACCACAAGAGCCTTAAGTATTTGTTTTCTCAGAAGGAGTTGAATTTGAGACAGCGTAGGTGGGTGAAATTCTTGGAAAACTATGATTGCACAATTAATTACCACTCGGGAAAAGCTAATGTAGTAGCGGATGCTTTGAACCGTAAGGTACAAGTAGCAGGATTGATGGTAAAGGAATGACACATGCTAGAGGAAACTAGTGTTTGGAATCCTCGTCTGCAATCCACGAAAGTTGTTTTGGGAAATATTGTATTAAGGTCTACTCTATTGGATAAGATTAAGGAAGTACAAAAGAAGGATCCAGAAGTACATAAATGATTGGAGAAAGCTCAGAAAAAGGAGTTTTTGGACTTTAATATTGGAGTCGAAGGAATTCTTAGGTATCGAAATCGACTGGTGGTATCAAAAGATGAGGATCTCAAAAGAGAAATATTGGAGGAAACCCATCGTTCTAAGTATACGGTACACCCTGAAGGGAATAAGATGTACCAAAATATGAAAAGTCTCTATTGGTGGGAAGGCATGAAAAAGGAAATTGCCCGGTTCGTTCAGACATACCTAGTATGTCAGAGAGTTAAGGCAGAGCATCAGAAGCCTTCTGGTTTGTTGCAATCATTAGAGGTGGCCGTGTGAAAATGGGAGAATAATACCATGAATTTTGTATCGGGATTGCTCAGGATGCAAAGAGGGCATGACGCGATTTGGGTCATAGTGGATTGATTGACTAAGTCTACACACTTCTTGCCCATTAGTATGAAATATTCAATGGAAAAGTTGGCAAAGTTATATGTGGATGAAGTTATAAGGTTGCATGGAATTCCTGTGCGTATAGTGTCGGATCGTGATCCACGTTTTGTTTCTCGATTTTGGCAAAGAATACAAGAGACATTAGGTACCAAGTTGAACCTCACTTATCATCCTCAAACTGATGGGCAATTGGAAAGGATAATTCAGACTCTCGAGGATATGTTGATATCTTGTATTCTGGATTTTGGAGTTAATTGGAACCAATATTTGACCTTAGTGAAATTCACCTACAATAACAGTTCTCATTCTTCTATACAAATGGCTCCATACGAGGCTCTCTGTGGCCGTAAGTGTCGGTCGTCGATTTATTGGGATGAAGTAGAAGAGACGAATGTCTTAGATTCGACCGTAATTCATTGAATGGAAGAAACTCGAGAAAAGGTCAAGTTGATTCGACAAAGGATTCTAACCGCCCAAAGTCACCAGAAGAGTTATGCTGACAATAGGAGAAAAGACTTGGAGTTCAAAATTGGAGATCAAATATTCCTTAAGATTACACCTCTAAAGGCAAGTTTGATGGCAGGAAAAGGAAAAAAGTTATAACCGAAATTTGTGGGACCGTACACCATTCTGCAACGAGTTGGAAATGTAGCTTATAAGTTGGATTTACCAGCGAGCTTATCCCGTATTCCCAACGTGTTCCATGTGTCGTTTTTAAAGAAGTACCACCCTGATCCATCCCACATACTTCAACCGGAGAATCTAGAAATTGATGAGGCTTTGACTTACGAGGAGAAACCCATGAAGCCTTTGGATCGGAAAGTGAAGGAATTAAGGAACAAGAAAATTCCGTTAGTGAAGATCTTGTGGAGAAATCATGGAGTCGAAGAAACTACGGGGGAAATCGAGAAGGAAGTTTAGAGGAAGTACCCCGAGTTATTCTCTAGTTCAGGTATGAATTTCGAGAACGAAATTCTTTTAAAGAAGGAAAGTTGTGAGGACCCACATTATCTTTTTTATTTATATATATATGTACATTGCAATTTTCAAATCAATTTTACTGATTTCATTTAGAAATTTATTTGATGTTATAAAGTCAATTGCATCGGCACGAAAATTTTCGAAGTACATTGTGCATGTTTGGATTTTTAGATAATTGCTTTACTTGGATGTTTGAATTTCGCACCTGAGCCTAGGGTCGACTTGTAGACATAAACTTCTAGTGTTAGGACATGTATTTGAGATATATAAGTGAGAGAAACCGGGATCGTAGTGTCTCGTCGAGCGAATCAACTCTGATGCGACGAAAAGTTACTTTATGTCAATCAAATGTCTCTATCTTCTTTCACACTTTATTTCTCAACAATGTCCCAAAGTCAAAAGCTTACATCACTCAAACTCTCCCTCATTTTCTCTTTTCATTTGGCTGAACTCCTCTTGCTCATTTCCTTCTTCATTTTGCTCCCAAAGTTCTTCTTCCCCCTCCATCCAAATCATCAAGAGAACTTACTCAACTCCTTGCTAGCTTAACTTTGAACTTGAGGGCCATCTTGGAGAGGAGGGAGGGTCGCTGTTTGGGGCTGTCTTGGGGAGCTTCTCACACCAAAAATCTAGGGTTTATTCTTGTGTTTGGAAGGTATAAAAATCTCACACAAAATTCTTGCTTTCTTGTTTTATTTCTTGGCTTTGAAGCTTGTAGCTTCTTTCTTGTTGTTGTTGGTTGGATTTGGTTGGTTGAAGTGGTCTCTATGAACTCCCACCTTAGTTAAATGAGGGCTACCATAATGCTTATGTATGTGTTAGTATGTTTGTGATGAGTTTTGATGTTAGAAATTTGAAGCGGAAAAGAAAGAGAGAAACCGAGAGAAGAGATGGAGGTGCTGGCCGAATTTTTGAGATTTTGTTGCTCTATTTTGCTGCCATATTTTTGTGACTTTCTTGGCCCATTTGAGAGCTGATATGTTAAGCTTTAAGTGGACAAATTTCTAGCCAAAACCTCTTTCATTTGGTGCTTCAAAAATGCATGAAAAGATTGGCAAAAAATCTGGAAATTTTCCCTTCCCTGCTGACCGAATGATCAAATCTATTTTGGGGTATTTTATTTCGAAAATTTTGGTGCTATTAAACCATCAATTGCTCAATAAATGTTGCTAGAATTTTGGTTTCAAAAATGGAGGGAATTGGGGCTGATTTCATTGAACAAAACTTTTGGAAAAGAAAGAATGATAGGGTTGGCAGATTTGTTTTGAAGAATTACACAAACTTTGGTCATTTTGTTAACTGCCTTCTATTGCGAGTTTTTCCCTAAAGTTTGGTAGAGAGGTAGTTCATATATTGAAGTTTAAGTGTACCAAATTTGGTATAATTACAATACCATTTCGATGTCCAAATGATGCCCAAAGATTGCTCTTCAAAACTGGAAAAAACGTAGTGGCAGGACAGCTTTACACCCTTTACTCTAACGGTCATATCTCTTTGCTCGGGGGTCAAAATTGAGCGCCGTTAGCGGCGTTTGAAACTAGACTTCAAGGCCTTTCCTATGGTGTATGGCTTGCATGCTAACTCCTTTCCTATCAATACCAGAAATTTCACAAAGATGACTGTTTTACCAAACTGTTTTCATGTCTTTTGCTCATTTTGGTGACTTGTGGCTCGATTTAGCCTATTTTACTCAATGAATCTTGGATTAAGCTCTTCTCGGGAATTGTAGTACTCTGAGGCTAATTTCCATAGCCATAGCCTTTGCCTAATTCCAATAAGTGTAGCCTTAGATTTGGTCCAAACAAGAACTAGTGGCAGTCCGGCCTTGGAAGATTTTAAGTGATTGAGTTGAGTTGATAGTTAGTGATTGATGATTAACTTTGGTTCAGGTGACCAAGATCTCGCTGAGGAAGAACCTACCGAAGCTTACCTCTCGTGTGCTTGCTTGTTTGTCTTCTAAAGTGAATCATCGGTGAGTGTCAAGTGCATGATTTGATGCCATACTTGTTACTATTTTGCTTGTACTACGTGCTTGAACTAGATACATGTATTGAAATTGTTAACGTGGACGTGTACTTTATCTCGTCCTATCTCTTATACTTGTCTCGAACTTGTTTGCTTGAATTTGAATAATAAACTTGTACTTGTACTTGATTGATGATGGAGCGTTGTCTTATCATCCAATTTGATACTTGAACATGGTGGGGACGCCCAAAACTCATCGGTAAACTTTTCACTTCGGGCCGGCAAGGACTCGACCGAGGGATTGGCATGCCTTGGGTCTTGACTTGTTTTCGTTGGTTGGAATGCGTTCGCCGACTAGGTATACTCGAGTATTACCAACTTGCATGTTTGACGAGCGGGCCCGGTATAGGGGGTGAAATGGTGGATGGAGAATGTTGTAAGTGGTGTCGACGGACTAATCTTGTTATGTTGACGGAGTGTCAACTCAATGTTTAACTCATGATCAAGCTGTGAAATAGCTCCTGAGAGTTCCCGTATCCTTATCCGATGTGTGATTTATTCTCCGTACTTGAACTTGCACATGGAATCGTTGTTAACATTCTTGTCTTGTGAAATTGGCTTTGATATGAACTTGTTTGCTGGTATGATTTTCTTGACCTCACTGAGCTTTGCTCACCTCATAAGTTTGTTTTCCTTAATAGATTTTGAAGCGGAGTTCGATACTCGAGGAACTTAGTTTCTTTGTAGGATTTTTCGTTTTTTTGTATAAGAATAATTTGATTTGTGAACCTGATGGATTATTGTACTTGGGATATTATTATTGTAATTTGGATGGAAGTATTGGGTTTGTACTTATGTAAGCTTGACTGGTGGATATAATAGACTCCGTCTATGGTTTAAGAGTGAATGCTTGTATTTATATTTCGGATTTTGTAGTGAGTCCTAGCGAGAGTTAGGTAGGCGTTCCGCCGATACCCTTGGATTCGCCTTAGGGAGAAGTGGGGGCGTAACATTATTGAATTATTAAGTACTAAATCAATATTTATTAACATTAGTGGACAATTTGGTTTCAATACTAACTCATGATGAGGTAAACTTAGAAAGTGTAATGAATGCAAGAAATCTTAATGTTTTACCTGTTTATGCTGGACAATTATTTCATCATAACTATAGTACCTAATAGTCTACTGATTAAGGGGCTATTGATTTCATCAACAAACTCATTTTTTGTCAATAATATATCTCTATTAATAGGGTGATTTTTGATGTTTATACGGACCATAAAAGTGTTACATAGCTATTCTCTCAAAAAGAATAAATCTTGAGGTAGCATCAATGAATGGAGTTGTTAGAAGATTATGAATGTACCATCAACTACTATTTTGAAAAGGCCAATGTAGTAGCAGATGTTCTAAATCAAAAGGCTCAACTAGTAGGTTTAACGATAAAAGAATGGAACCTATTAGAGGATGTTAGTGAATGGAATTCTCGCCTCAAGTAACAGAAAGTTATCTTTGAAAATGTTATGGTGAAATCCATATTATTGGACCGTATTAATCAGGTTCAAAACAAAGAACCACTAGTACTAAGATGGCTAGAAAAGGTACAAAAAGAGGAACTACCTGATTGCAATCTAGGTCCTGATCTTAAGGTTTCGAAACCGAATTATGGTGTCAAGAGATGAAGAATTGAAAAGAGAGATCTTAGAAGAGACTCACCGTTTTAGGTATACTATGCATTCTGGTAGTGGTAAGATGTACCAAGATCTCAAAGGACTGTATTGGTGGGATAACATGAAATCAGATATTGCCCAATTTGTCCAAACATGTCTTACTTGTCAACAAATAAAAGTCGAGTATCAAAAACCGTCAGGATTGTTGCAGCCTAGGAAAATACTTAAGTGGAAGTAGGATCACATTATGATGGATTTCATGTTAGGTTTGCTGTGAACTCACGAAGGTCATGATGCGGTTTGGATGATAGTGGACCGATTGACTAAGTCGGCACGTTTCTTGCCAGTTAATATGAAGTACTTTTTGGAGAAACTTGCCAAACTCTAAGTGGGTGAATTGTGAGATTGCATGGGGTACCAGTGAGCATAGTGTCCGATAGAGATTTTCGATTTGTATTTCGATTCTGACAAAAGTTACAAGAGACTTTAGGGACTAAGCTGAATTTTAGTATAGCCTATCATCCTCAAATCGATGGATAGTTGGAGAGAACCATTCAAACTCTTGAAGATATGTTAAGATCATGTATCGTGAATTTTGAAGGAATTGGGGCCAAAACATGACATTGGTTGAGTTTGCTTATAATAATAGCTATCACGCTTCTATTTAGATGGCACTATACGAAGCGCTTTATGGACGAAAGTGCCGTACACCAATTTACTTGGATGAAGTAGAAGAGAAAATTTTTTTTTTGGATCTGGCAGCAATATTATGGATTGAGGAAGCATACGACAAGGTAAAGCTAATTCGTCAGAGATTTTAAACAGCCCAAAGTCGACAAATGCCGACCAGCAGAGAAAGGATTTGAAATTTGAAATTGGGGACAAAGTATTTCTTAAGGTTACTCCTTTAAAAGGAAGTATCAAGGTAAGAAACAAAAAGAACTTAAAATCGAGATATATAGGGCATTTCACCATTCTCCAACGGGTAGGAAAAATGGCGTATGGATTGGAGTTGCCAACAAGTTTGTCCCGAATTAACGATATTTTTCACGTGTCCTTACTTAACAAATATCATGCAAATCTGACTCATTTATTGCAGCCAGAGGATATTGAGCTTGATAAGTTTCTAACCTATGAAGAGCGACCTATTCGACTTCTAGATCGGAAGGTGAAAAACTTGAGGAATAAGCAAATTCTGTTGGTTAAGGTTCTATGGAAATATCATGAAATAGAAGAAGCAACTTGGAAGTTAGAAACAGATATGCAAGAGAAATACCCTGAGTTATTTATGAGTAAAAGTATGAATTTCGAGATCAAAATTCTTTTAAGGGGGAGAGAGTGTGAGGACTCGAAAATTATTTTATATTTTTCATATATTTTCCCTTATTTTTGAATAAGTTAATTTATATTTTCTTTTGGTTTAATTCACTTGTCTTGAAAGTGTGTACTTTAGCAGGGGGAGAAGGAAACAATTACGACACATTTACCACGTGCCCCAAACCTGTATGTTGCTTATGCTCTGGTCCACACGTGGTATATGCGATAAAGTACATATATCTTGCTACTTGCTCTGGTATATTAAGTTACTTATACATGTATATCCGTTCACTTATAAACAAGATAGCTAGAGCCCCGTCAAGTTAGGTCGAGTGTGAAAAAGTACACACTCACCTATAAAATAACAATTCAGAATCCCTATAAATTTCTAGCAATAAGTCACATTTGATCAAGTAATATGGAACATGCAGTTGGAACACTCACCAATTAATTACAATTTTTTTACTTAAAACCCTCATTCTTTCTCTTGGTCACTCCCGAGTCCTGTGGCCATGTCATACATCAAGAGTCTAGCCATTTCATACCAATATAAATGCAAATTATGAATTTCAAAGCTTTACTTATCCAATAAAGCAATTTGCAAGTTTAACCCCCATACAGCTTTAAAAGTGCACAATTTTCTTGTTCAAATCCAAGGGAGAAACTTCATGCATGATCGGTCAATATTGCAAGCATGATACGGTGCAAGAACATGTCGATTATAGCAAAGACTTGTGAAGAAAATGGGACAAGACTTTCGAAGTGCAAAGTTGGAAATGTACGACTAGAATATAATTTGGAGAAAACTCATTTCCTTTTGCTTAAACCTCTTGTTTTGAGTCAACATCCACTCATATGTTAAAATCAAAGTCTTGGCAAATATCTTAGACAAAAGTATGTCAAAATCATCATACAAATTCTAACAATAAAGCTAACATTCTAGCTCATGCTTATCTGACCAACCAAGCACAACTTAGTAACACTTAACCCCCAATTCCTCCATCTAAACTTCCAAGTTTCACCCTCACCTTCATGACAAAAACACAAGAAATTATGACTACCATAACATGAGACATATGGCATATGTTCTTGACAAAGAAAGCTATCGTAATCACATATATATATAAAGTTTGAAACTAAGTTATGGATTGCACTTATTGTAGCTCAATAAGGAAAACAAATCTATGAACGTGACAAGCATTTCCTTCCTTTTTCACTTCTTTATTATAGCTCCACTCTAACATACATGTACGGATCATGGTTTTGGCAAGTGATTCAGATAAGGGTAGCAAGATGTGCAAGAATAAGTCAAAATAGGTCTCTCTCTCTTAAACAACCAATCAAGCCAAAGTTCACCAACTTGTCCAACAAAATTCCTCAAGTTGACCAATTTCAACCCTATTTTCATGGCAAAATCACTAATAATCAAGATCACATACGTTCTAGGCAAAGAAAGCTATCAACTTTACATATATATAAAATTCTAACTAAACTACATCAAAATTGGAAATTTGCACCTCAAAGCTAGAAATTCTCATATCAAGGCTAGAAATTGCATACCAAAGCTTGAACATCTCCTATACATTGACAAATCGTTTACAATATAAATCCCCTATCATCTCTACAATTGTATCATTAGACACGTATCACCCTCTCTAATCGAAATTCCTTCCTTACTAATCATAAATGAAGGATCCTTGCTTAAATCCAAAATTAAATTGCAGCAAGTGACTCATGAATAGGAATTCAATGCCGCCCAACCACAGACATTTAATATCACTAATGCAAATATCAGACTTCAAGTTCAAGATTTATAATTGGAATCCAACTTACTACATAAAACTTTCGCTACTCATAGTCCAACATATACAACTCTTCGAGATAAAAAATTATGAAGGGCTAACTTCGACTAAGACAACAGTTTCCCTATAGTTTAATTCATTTATTTTGGGTAGTTTCTCACTTGATTTCAAGTTTGCCGCATCTAAAACTTGCACCAGTTTTCAACTCATACATTCCAGTATGAGGTTTGTCACAGTGTCCACTCTTAGCAGCTACAAAATATTTTTGTTCTTTCTTTCCTTCCTCTATCATTCATAGCGAGTTCATTTTCACTATGCTCTTTGCGTTTCCATTCGGTATCACTCTTGGTTCTATCGTCCTTCCAGTGTTCGTCCACTTTCTTCTGGACCTATACTTCCTTCCAAAGAATCTCTATTTTCTCAAGTATTTTTTTCCAATGCGTCATATCACCAATTCGCTTAATCTCACATGTTAGCTTGTCAGACAAATCAAAGTATCTAATGAGTAACTAATCACAAAATCATATGCCTCGTAAGTTCGTTCGAGTCCAAGCCATCCATGAACAACGAAGCTTAATTTCTCAAATTAACTAAATGGAAAAATCTCACACAAGTAAGGACCTCGAGATATTATGACATTATTCCTAGTCTTGGTACGGTACGAAATGGTTACCCTTCTCGCTTAGACATTACTCCTATTCGCTTGATTTCAAAGTGCCACACCCTAACTTACTCTCCACTTTACACCGATCGTCAAAAGCCATGCCCACAAGATACTACAGCCACTTACCGCCATAGTGTCTTTTCCTCTATGACTTTTTTCCTTAAGAAAAACCTCAAGAAGATCAGGGGGATTAGTCTAATGTCATTAAAAGTATGGAACCTAAATAATTTTTCTCAAAATCTTCATACATAATCCAAACCTCTCAACCCCAGAAGGATAGAAATCAAGACCAATTAGAAAAATAGGAATTAAGGGAGGATATAATCAATCAGGGCCAAAACCTATCACAAGAGAAATACATATATAGTTACAATCAAACAGCATCAAAAGCAAGTAATCACGAAACAAGGCCACACATTCATCGAAAAAATTACACAGGTATACAATACTAGAACCTTAAACCTTCACGACAACCATCAAATGTCAAATCTAGCCATCATCTATAAAAACCCTAGTCACACATTTAACGATCTACTCTTCTCGATCGGTTCAATTTCAGATCCAATACTAGAATCTTCCGTGCCTTGACCTTTGCTATCAAAACTTACCTCAAGTGTAATCGAGATATTGACCCTCATCCTAGTGCTCTCCCATTTTTGCTATTCGGGTATTAGAATCCAAAATAACATAATTCACAACTCGAGTCGGCCGGTCCCAAGAGTAAATCACATACATTTGAGATTCCTACCTGACGTACATATCTATCTTTCCCAAGTATTCATGATTCATGATTCACAGCTTACGTTCAAGAAGAGCACTTAGTCCTTTACACTCATTCACGTTATCGGAACCATAACATCATTTGACCCAAACTCACCCTGCGTAGAGACCACGCGAGGCGGCTCTGATACCACTTGTGATGACCCTACATTCCCTAGGGCTTACCTAAGGGTTTGGCGAACCACCTGTCCAACTCTTGCTAGAACTCACTCATGCACCACAAAATTTACAAAATAATAACATTAACAGTAAGAGCAATAGCAGTTCCAACCTTAGATGTATACAATCGAGGACATCAAATGCCCAAATAATCCCTAAATATTGCCAGGGTTCCAAGCATACAAAGTAAAACCAAGCGAATCCGATATGGAGTTAAGAAGTGCTCACGCGAGCAACTAACAAAATTTAGACAAAGATTCCGTCTTCTCCAACTCTCATTCTCACGTTCTCGCCCCTGTAAGGAAAACAACCTAATGGAATGAGTTTTTGCCTGGTGAAGTTCCAAAAAAATATGCAAGTAAACTAGTAGGGATGATACAATTCACAGGACATCAAGAAACAAGTCATACCCAAATAGATCATGACATAATATATAGTAAAGCAGGTAACCAGATAAATCATGCAATAATGTACAGTAAAGAACACATTCATATCAAAAGATATAGTCTGCTCTCAGGAGCAGGTTCCATAGCAGTTTGTTCAGTTTCCGTTGACACTCCGTCAACCAATTATAATGTCTGTATACCACCACTTGTCTCTAGTCCCATTTCTATGATCATCCCCCTGTACCAAACCTGCACACCAATCAAGTACCTATGGTTCGTCAATCTTCTCGACCAACCCCTTACCGGTTCGATTCGACCAACTAGCCATGGGATTGGGTTTAAAGCCCTAAATATTTAAATATTCATGATCTGGATTTGAAGCCCCAAGTATTCAAGTGTTCACGAGTGGAGTTATTGGCTGTCAGCCAATGCTCAAGCATTTCATTATTAGAGACGTTGGCTATCACCTAACACTCCGATATTCAAGCATGTCACGAGTAAATAGGTTAAGAAATTCTTTCTTTACCCAAGACTGTACAGCTTACTCGACCGCTCTAAGGCTAGTCTCAAGTAAGAGTTCTAACGAAGGGCTTACATTCATGTATACGTATGAGTAACTCAAGACTGTTCAGCTTATCCGACGTCTCAGATAAGGATGCCAGTAAAGAGCCCAATTCGGCCACTGCAAGAAGATATACTGCCAGCCTACATTCATACACATGTACATTCAAATCTGCATGCAGGATTATATAATTCAACTTTCCAAAGGTCGAGTACAAATAAGTACACATTCACCTAACCAAAATCAAGTCGAGTAAGTTTAGCATGTTAAGTATTTCAAGCATTACAAGTATTTCAAGGTCAAGTATTTCAAGTCAAGTCTCAAGTCACATGTAAATCAAGTTACTTGTACATGTATATCTGTTCATTTATAAATAAGATAGCTAGAACCCAGTCAAGTTAGGTCGAGTGCGATAAAGTACACACTCACCTATAAAATAACAATTCAGAATCCCTAGAAATTTCTAGCAACAAGTCACATTTGATCAAGTAATATGAAACATGCAGTTGGAACACTTACCAATTGATCACAATCTTTTTACTTCAAACCCTGGTTCTCTCTCGTGATCACTCCCAAGTCCTGTGATCATGTCATACATTAAGAGTCTAGCCACTTCATGCCAATATAAATGCAAACTATGAATTTTGAAACTTCACTTAGTCAATAAAGCAATTTGCAGGTTTAACCCCCATATTGCTTTAAAAGTGCACAGTTTTCTTGTTCAAATCCAGGGGAGAAACTTCATGCATGATCGGTCAATATTGCAAGCATGATACAGTGCAAGAACATGTCAATTATAGCAAAGACTTGTGAAGAAAACGGGACAAGACTTTCGAAGTGCAAAGTTGGAAATGTACGACTAGAAAATGATTTGGAGAAAACTCATTTCCTTTTGCTTAAACCTCTTGTTTTGGCTCAACACCCGCTAACATGTTAAAATCAAAGTCTTAGCAAGTATCTTAGACAAAAGTATGTCAAAATCATCATACAAATTCCAGCAATAAAGCTAACATTCTAGCTCACTCTCATCCGGCCAACCAAGCACAACTTAGTAACACTTAACCCCCAATTCCTCCATCCAAACTTCCAAGTTTCACCCTCACCTTCATGACAAAAACACAAAAAATTATGGCTACCATAACATGAGACATATGGCATATGTTCTTGACAAGGAAAGCTATCATAATCACACAAATATAAAGCTTGAAACTAAGCTATGGACTGCACTTATTGTAGCTCAATAAGGAAAACAAAGCTATGAACGTGACAAGCATTTCCTTCCTTTTGCACTTCTTTATTGTCGCTCCACTCTAACATACATGTATGGATCATGGTTTTGGCAAGTGACTCGGACAAGGATAGCAAGATGTGCCAAAGAAAGTCAAAATATCTCTCCCTCTCTTAAACAACCAACCAAGCCAAAGTTTACCAACTTGTCCAACCAATTTCCTCAAGCTAACCCTCCGATTTCAACCCTATTTTCATGGCAAAACAACTAATAATCAAGATCACATATTATAGGGTATATAGTCTATATTCTAGGCAAAGAAAACTATCAACTTTACACATATGTAAAGCTCTAACTAAACTTCATCAAAGCTGAAAATTTGCACCTCAAAGCTGGAATTTCAAACCAAAGCAGGAAATTCTCATATCAAAGCTAGAAACTGCATACCAAAGCTTGAACATCTCCTATTAAAGCTGAAAATTCATCTCAAGGCTGGAAAATACATATCATGGCTGGAAAATTCAATAAACTTAATAAAACTGTGAAATCTTCCATGAAATCCCCCATAATCAAGTCATAGGTCAAGTAAATTGCAAAATGAGAAGAAAAAGGGGAGTTTCTTAGTATAATACCTTAAAACCCTTAAATAAGGTGCAAGACAAGAGCTTTATTTCCCCAAAAACTCCACCAAAGCTTCCCTCCAAACTTCACTCAAGATCTATCGGAATAGATTAGGGTTGATCTCTGGATTTCTCACGGATTGAGGAAGAAATCAAGGCTAGAAAAGGAAAGGTTTTCTCTCCCTTTCCTCTCTCTAATTTCGGCCAAGCAAGGAAGAAAATAAAGGGATTTTTGGTGTTAATTTGGAAGATAATTACAAGATTTCTCTTGTTCAAAGTCTTCGTCATGACTTCATGGATGATAGACAAGTGGCGAAGCAAGATTAATACCTATCTCTTTGTCTCTCTAAGGATCTCTAATCACTATAATATCTAGTGCTTCTCCAATTAATTCTTAACACCTCTTGTCGTATAATTCTTTTTGCACAAAACTCCTTTTAATCCTCCAAATTTATTGCATACATCTCACTAGTTAGTCACACTAATATCATATACTACAAAACTTAACATGCACTAAATTAAACATACACCAAGTTAAATAATACAATAAGAGAAAAATCATGATTCAGCCATTAAAGTAATCAAGAATTTAGGGTAATTAAGTTCAAATACGAGCTATAAAGACAAGTAACATTTCGGGGCCTCACAGATATAGTAATACCGATTATGATGCCAGTTGAAGAAAAATTGAGGTTGACCAAGGAGGGTGCTAGTGGATATGTAAATCCTACCTACTTTAAAAGTTTGGTAGGAGGTTTGAGGTGTCTAACATCTACAAGGCCAGATATCAATTTTATTGTTGGTTTGATTAGCAGGTTCGTAGAAAATCCACATCAGTCACATTTACAAGCAACTAAGTGGATTTTGAGGTATATTGGAGATGCTTGTGATGGCATTTTTTATTTAAGAAATGGTCCAGTTAAATTATTTGGTTACACACACAAATAATGATTGGGCAGGTGATCTAGTAAAGAGGAAGAGTACTTCAGGGTATGTATTTTTTTATTGGTTTTGGCATATTTTCCTGGAGTTCGAAGAAGCAGCATGTGATTGCATTGTCTATAGCGGAGGAGGAGTATATTGCAGCAGCTGACAGTGCTACTCAAGCTTTGTGATTGTGTCCCATGCTTGGTCTTCTACAACACCAACAGGTTGATCCTACGAAGATTTATTGTGATAGTAAGTCAGCAGTTGAGTTGTCCAAGAATCCAGTACTCCATGGGTGTAGTAAGCATATTGATATCAAATATCACTTCATACGTGAGTTGGTTCGAGAAAGGGAGATTGAAGTTGATTATTACAGAACTGAAAAGCAAGTGGCTGATATTTTCACCAAAGCATTGAAGACGAAAATTTTTATCAGGTTGAAGAAGATGTTGGGCATGTCTAAATTAGAGCAGCTTGGTTTAAGGGAGGAAATTAAACCAAGCAAGTATTAATTGGTTAGTTTAGTTAGCCATGTGGTATTAGTTTATTGGCTAGTAGTGTTGGTTTCATTGTTAGGATGTAAGGGTGGTCACATGGGATAAAATCCCATATCGGTTATCTACCTATATAGTAAAAGTACGAATGGGATTGTTAAGAATGGTGGTTGTTGTGCTAATGTGGCTGTGTTTTATTGGCTGAAGGGTGGTCGTCATTCACGTGGGAGTCGCGTGCTTTCGGTGGGAAAAGAAGTGTGTGATTTTTTGTTGTTGTTGTTCGAGAATGAGGACCTTTGGTTTTGATTGAATTTGTTTCCAACAAGCACCGTTTCTTTGGTCAGCAGATGACCAGCTGAGTAAGCTAATGACGGTTGGTGATGGTTTGATTGATGACAAATGTTGGGTGGCTCAATGTGGGTTGGCATTATTTTACAATATTGCCCTTCTTTAACAAATATGTGCTAAGTGGTGGTGTGCCAAAACATTGGCCATTTTGCTGACGTGTCACTCTGCTATTGGATGAATGGTGGTCTGGTCATGAGCATTGCACGTGCTTTTGCTTAAAAAACATGGCTGTTATCTTTGTGTTCAGTAACCCTTAGGTCCTTCCTCAATCTGTAGCTTTCTTTGTACGTGTGGGTCCAGATCTTGATGGGATTTGATAAGAAGGTGATGGGATTTGGTGAGGGGCTCAAGGCAAAAGGTGCCGGTAATCTTCTCCTTTCTTGGTTTCTCCTCTCATTTTTCTCTTTTTCCTCCATCTCCCTTTTCCCTCTTTCCTCTCTTGAGTGATAATGGTTAATTTCTTCTGTTTTTCAGCCTTTTTTTCCTGTTCTTTTTTTTTTCCATGATAAAAAGCAACAAGTCATTTTCTCCTCTCCTCCGCGTCTCTATTTGTTATGCTATCAGATTTTTTGCTATTAAGAAAACTTCATTTTTTTTGGCTTTGTAATCACTGAATCTCCATTATAGTTAATTTTCTGATATGATTCATTTTTTTCGTTCTTTAAGGATTCACCTTGCATGTTTCATCAATAAATATTTTCATCATTTTAATCTGGACTCAGAGTGATGGCTACTTTTTTGTCCATTTTTTTCCTTTTGTTAGGTGGGAAAGGATGATGGAGATTGAAGATGAACTGATGATGATTTTGATGGAGGTTTCGACATTCTTCCATGGTTCCAGATGTTTTACTGGAAACATTAACCTTTACCCACCATGTATGTGTGTGTGTGTGTGTGTTTTGTTTTTTTTATGGTTTCCTTTTTCTTTTCTAAAACTCACTTTCTTCTTGGTGTGATTGCAGGTATAAAGAGTTGGCATTTTTGCCAATTGGCATATATTTCAAAGGTAAGGCTTTAATATTTTGCTAAGTAATTATGCAAGGAAATTTGTGCTAGGTTGACCAGAGTAGTTGTCGGATCCGTAGATTAAAAAAATTGTAGGGACTTTATGTTATGGTAGTTTGAATTCTATTTCTCTTTCATAGTTTTTTGTACTAGAATTTATTCTTGACTTTTTGGTAAAAGAATTGCTTTTGATGGTTTACTCTGAAGAAGGTAGGAGTAATTGAAATTGAAATTGTAAATCTGAGGAGTGGATGAAGCCATAGAGCTGGCACTGCAACTAGAGAGACTTATAACATGCTATTGTGGCTTCCACTTGAAATCTAGAAGTGGAAGAACTAAAATTGGACTGCAAATAACAAAATTCAAGGTTGGACGGCCACACCTTGTGTAAGTATGGAACAAAAATTGGAGGTACATAAGTGACACCAAATTTTGATGGTTTACACAATGACTTGGTTATTACTTTATTTGATAATTAGGATATTTTGTTACAGTATGTTGCGATCCAACAAGTTGTGCTGACATATTTCTTGCTCAATTAGACTTCATCCTCTATATAAGGTTTTCTTACCTTAAATCATTAAAGATAGGGCATATTTTGTTCATAAATAACTCTGGTATACTTTACTTTTGTTGTTGTTGCAAGAGGAACCATGGAAATGACTGAGAGTTTCTCTTTGGCAGCCTGATATCTTTGATTTTTTATAGGTCTTTTTTTAGGAATTTCAGTATTTTTTAGATCCTTTTTTCATACTAATATGCGGAGAATACTTCTATTCAGTAAAAATTTGCTTTTTAAAGTATTTGTCATGTAATTAAGTATATGGTCTAGCTTCCTTTTTGTTTGTCATGTTTGAGTTTGTGGCCTAGAGAAACAGATAAAACAGAAAGTAAAATGGTGCTTGCATGGTAATTTATTGCATAGATTATATAGAAGTGGTAATTGAAAAAAGTAAATTTTTGGTGTTTTGGTTGAATAGACATTTATGATTGTTTCTTGTAGAGTTCTTATCTATGGGATAATGCACAAATTCTTTCCATGTTAAGGCTTGTCATTGTGCTTAGTAATTTAGCCAATTTCTTTTCCGTTTAGATCTTCATATCCCTATCTTCTTCATGTGATCAAGGGAAAATAGTCACGATTGTAGAAAATCTGTAAATTTGATTTTTCATCTAATTTAAACACTTTTTTTTCCGCTTTGAACACTCTTCAAAACTGATCTGTTTTTTCCTCCTCCTGTCGGTATCTTCATGCAAGTGTATGGTCAACTCAACTTGTAAAAAGGCAATTTGTATTGTAAAACTTGAAATAGCCATTTATTAAGATTAATTCCTTGATCCTTGTATAATTGTTGGGTTGGGGTTTATATAATAAGTGGCTCAAATCATTAATTTGATATAATCGGAGGTTGGATAGCCACTTTTGGTGCAGCAATGGCTCAAGTGGAATTAATATCTTTGAAGTATCGCTAAGTTCCTTGCTATTATTTGCTTTTCTTCCCAAGCTAATGATCAAATTCATTGCATCAATTTTTTTAAAGTGTGACACCCCAACTTTTAAGATGCTATTGTTTTACGGTTTCTTTAGTTCATTTTATTTTAAAACATTATTTTGTTTCAGGGAAGATACTAAAGTTATTTCTTTGTGTTTGATTTAAAATCTTATTTTGTTTTAAAAGACTAGAAACCCTAAAATTTTAATCAAAAACCCTAGTTTACTTGTGACTATGTTTAAATCCCTCATATTTGACTCAAAACCCTAATTTTATTTTATGGAATTGAAAAATTCATCACACTTTTCTTAAAATTCCTTTTATTTGGAAATTATTTATTTAATATGATCCTCCTACTCAAGTACTCCACAATAAGTGTAAATAAACCTAGAAAGTAGGGTTTCACTCTTCGTTTTCAAGATTGGAGCAAATTAGGGTTTTCGCGATTTTTCGCCGGATGAAATTTCGGTATGGAGCAAGGATCAAATGTGGTGATTAAAAATGACTTTTAAGTGAGAAATACTATGTGATTAGAAGCAATGATACAAGGTTAGTGAATAGGAAGTAAAAACCCTAGTACGTGTGTTTTTAAGAAAAACAGCGCGAACCGGAGGGTCCCGCGCACTACCGATTGAACGCACCACCTGACCACCACTTTCTTCCCATACAAGTCTACTGATATTTGAGTAAAATATCTCCTAATTTACAGCTAAGCTTGACCGAAATTTGTGGCTCAAATGCAAGGAAGGAAAGAGAAAATTTTTGTGGTTGAGGTTAAGCCAAGTGTTGGCCAAACTTGTGGTTAGAATTAATTCTTATCTTTCTACCTTCTTATAAGACAAACTTAGCTTAATCTCCTTCATTATTTTCTGCATCTTGGCTGAGTAAGGAGAGAGAGAAAGGGAGAGCAAGAGTTGCACCATTTTCTTCTTGATTTACACCAACCAAGTGCTAAAATCGAATTCTAAACCGATTGATCGTAAGTTTGGAAGCTTGGGAAGCTAAGGGAACCAAAAATTTCAAGAAATAGTGGAGGATCACTCTTGCAAGCCTTCTTTTTGAGGTATAAAATCTGATCTATGGCTTTGATCCTTTTATTCTTGTTTAAGATGTTAAATAGTTCATGTTTTGGGTTTGATTACAAGTTATGCAAGTTGATGTGATGATTTTGGATGAGATAGGTAAGTTAGGGTTTGATTAATTTCTGCCTATACTTGATGTACGATTGATATATGTTGTATCCAAAGTTATATAGGGGGTTTTGGTAGCAAGTGTAGCAAGAAATTAAGAAAACTATGATTGAAACCAAAAGATTCCAGGTTTCTGGAAAATTTTTCCCCTTTCTGTCCGTTTTTGTTGCACCATGCTAGAAGCCGAATTGGCCTTGGCTTAAAACATAAAAGTTTTAGGTATTGATGTTTTAAAGGTGCCTGTAAAATTTCAGGTCAATCGGAGTAGTGTAGAATGAGATAAGCCGAAATTACTATTGCTGTTCTGGGTTCATCAGGATGTTAGAACTGCGTCTGAAATGGGTTGTTTTGCCTGGAATTGTTTTGGATTTGGGTGTTGAGGTCTTCTGATGAAATTTACCCCTGTTTTTAAGCTTTCGGATGGCTTTGGAATTTCTGTATTTGGCCTTGTGTAGGCTGAGTTATGATGTTTGTACTAGAATACGGTTTGTGAACCTGTTTTGCGATTCTGGTATAGTGTCTTGCATTTTTGACCTTGTTACCTTCAAAACTGGACAAAGTTTCCTTCTTCAACATTGTAGCCCCTTAAGTCCTGAATATTTCTGTAAAATTTCAGGTCAAACGGATTAGCGTATTCTGAGTTATAGACAGAACACTCAGGCCTGTTTTAGACATTAGTTTGTGTACGTTTTGAATTTCAGCTTCTGACCGTGGGTTTTCCGTTTTGATCCCGTACGATCTGGGTGTCAACTCCTTCGTAAGAAATGTAGATCTTGATCTCAGCTTCGAAACGGTATAAAGTGCGTCGAAATCCGAGTTCCGTAGCTTCCGTTATGACCAAAACAAGATTGATCGTCAGAACTGCCTTGTATCTGGACAGTTCTGACGGGTACTTTGGCACTCAATTTTCGTTCTGTTCTGAGTGGATTCAGCTCTTGGCCAAAACATCAAAGTTTTAGCCTTATGTCTCAGCTTTCTAATGCCTTTGGAATTTCCTGATTTGGACTTGTGAGCTAGAAGTTATGGTCCAGTAAACAGACCCTGTCTGTCATTCAAAGTGCAAACTTCTGGTACAGTTTTCCATGATTTCGACTTGTGTTGATTCGGATCTAGTTTAAGGTGTCTTCATGAGAATCGTAGGCCTTCCTCATAGCTTCGAAACGGTGTCTCGTTCACCTTGATCCGATATTCCTAGCCTAACCTTTGATCAAAACGGTTTGAGATGGCCGATTTGGCCGTTTCCGTTTGCCGTTCCGCGCGAGCGCGTGTGCCGATTTTTGCCGTTTTGCTTGTTTTGGATCTGTTAGTAGCCGTTTGTGATATAATGTGGTAAAATCTTCTATTTCAGACAGTGGTGAGCTAGGCGGAGGCGGTGGGGCCCACTACTAGCGAACACGCGCGAAGCGATTTTGCTTTAGTACTACTTTTGGTATTTTGAGTAAGTATTCAGGCCGCTCTTGTGTGTTAGTTGCTTATATGTTTCGATATGTATGAAGAGGGTACCTAGGCGAGGGTGTACTTTATCGCACTCGACCTAAACCCTAACTTACGCACATATTTGTACATGGCTTGTGTATATGAGAAATTTTGAAACTAAAACCCTTGAGCTTGTGGCTCGAGGTGACTTTTGAATAATTTTGTGAAATTTGTGAGTTTGGGGTTGATCTTCCGACCTAGATGGACTATTCGAGCCGGTCAGGACTTGGTCGAAGCCAGTCCAACTTAGTCTGAGGTCACCAAGTTTGTGAATCCGGTTCACCGAGAATGTGGACCAAGTTTGTGACCCGAGCTTGTGAACCAAGCTCAAGTTTGTGATTTCGTTCGCTCGAGCAAGTTTGTGAGGTGCCTGGCCAGAGAGGGTGATAAGGTGTACGGTGGGTGTACAAGTGAAGTTCTACGGACCATTATTTGAGGTCGACGGAGTGTCGGCAGGAGGTCACACATGGCAAACGATCTGGCTTTGGAGCCACCCGTATCCTTATTATGTGATGTTACTTTTTTGCTTTTGCTTTACTCTTACTGTGTAATTGTTGTACGTGAAATTTATGCTTTCGCCCTTGTTTACTTACTAAGCATATAGCTTACCCCGTTCCATTTGTTTTCCTTAGCAGGGGGATCGCTCGGGAAGGTGGTTAGATTTTGAGCTATAGAATACTTGAATTTGTATTTGTTAAAAGTTGACGAGTAAGATGTACATAGTTGGCGTGGTAGTTGTAGTTATCAGTTTTTCTAGGTTTTACTTTCTGGTACTTGTGATATGTAATTCTTGGAGAATTGAATGTAATATTTGAGATTTAGCTTATACTTCATTGGAGGACTGTAGTGAGTGAGTGAGTCCCGGCGAGAGCTGGGCAGGCGGCCCGCCGAACCCTCTGGTTCGCCTTAGGGGGAGGTGGGGTCGTCACATAAAGACCACCAGTGGCATCATTTCTGACACCTGTTTTGCTTTTAGGTGACTGTAGAAATTACTGCTAATTAGGAATGGTGCGTTTTATTTAGTATGCCGTTGTATTGCAAAGCAGACTATAACTTTGCTATATGTTAGAGCTTTTTGATGCTTTTGTTTTTTATATTTTATAACTCTTTTGTAACCTCTCAAATAGCGAGTATGGTTTGAAGCTTTTTGTTTTTTCAAACTTAGTAATGGGTCCTCAGCACTTTGACAAATTGACGTGCTTACTTGTATAATTTTATTGTTGCAGCATTTCAGGCTATGATCAATGGAAGATTTGTGAGACCTACACACATTGTAACAGCTATGATCCTATGGATGAAAGACATTTAGGTTTTTCTTTGGTTGCTCATTACCCACTATGATTTGTGTAAGGATCCTTGCACCGTAATTGATTTATGCAATAGGCCATTGTACTACAATAAGAAGGTTTATTCACTGAATAAGGTTGAATACTCGGTGGCTGATCAGTAAATTACATAGTTAATGACCATGATTTTTATTTACCTCTTTGGGAAAGAAGGAATGATGTAGCTAATAGCACCTAGGGATAAAAACCCAGAGAAGACTTTAAATTCCTTTTTTTCTTATTCTTTGTAAATGCTTCTTTTTCCCCCTGTCTGTATTATAGTTCTACATTTGTTGATGGGATTATAAGAGTCCGTGTTGTAGTTATAAGATGGTTGGTTTCTATCCTATTTGGACTAACAAGCATGATTACAATTTGGCAAATGGTTGTGCTTCTAGAAATTGACAAACATGGATGCTATTCAAGTTATTAGCTCTAGCTTTGCAGTATGGTGTAAACTAGACACAGTTCTTCAACTGGATATACTAACGAAAAGCACTGTAAATTTTTATTCTCCTTTCTTTTTCTTCTTAGTGTCTTTTTGTTCCTGCATATACATGATTTAAGTTGATTGTAAATTGTTAAATGGTGGTTAAGTTTTTGAATTCTTGTTGTATTTAAAATCTGATCTTTTGTCTAAGATACTCTACAATCTCCTTCAAAATTTAGCTTTGAAGAGAGAGTTTTTGGGAAAAAATTGTAGAGGGGATTCTAAGAAATTACTTTTCCTTTTTGGTTATTTCTTTTCCTTTTACTTGACCTTTAATTTTTTTTTATACTTCTTTTATATGTTTATCCCTACTTTTATTGATTTATTTGTTCTATTTTGATAATCTGGAAATATATTTTTGTCAGACTTTCTTAAGACAATCCATCAAAGAAAGAGGATTACCTTCAAAAAGTCTGTTTAGAAAACTTTGTAAGTGGAGTTGGCTATGTTTATATTTTGTATTTTTTTCTTTGAGTATTAGATTAATGCTTTGTGTGGGTGTTTTATTGTTATTAATGTTGGTATTTTGATTGTGGATTATCTCAAAAAAAGAATTTGATATTGTCACTAGGCTTCTGCACTAGAGGAAATGTTGGATACGCCACTGTACCAGAGCATTGCTCAATGAATAATGGTGTGCTGCCTATGATGTTAACAAGATTGTCATACTGATACTTTGTTCTGGAAAAGATATGTACAGGAGGCTATTAATTTCTAACATACTCTAAGATTTGAGTGATCGAGAATGCAAATGTTAGAGTCTTAGAAGCTGATTTAGTTCCGATCTGGACATTTAATTTTTTTTCTTCTTTTTATGTGTTTAGCAAATCGGATTGTGTACTTATGAATGTAATTTATATTCTATAATATGTTTCTTAATTCATGACATTTGATAAGCATTTAGGAAGATCATCTTAATTGTTGTACTAACTACTATTACCCCTTACTTCCAAGTTCTCGAAATAGAAAATACACAATCTTACTCAAACATTGTACAATTTATTTTCGCGTACAACTGACATCGTTGCTAAACAATGCTGGGCACAAAGAAATCTTGGGCATTAACTCCACACCGCGTGACAGCACGGTGATCTCCTCCTAGTACTAATACATGTGCAAATCCATAGGGTACAAAAGTAGAATTGTAGCCTCCGAGTCATTGGGTTTATTCGTTTTGCATGTTGTCCTTTCTTGTACCATCAATAGCCGCAGCTTTTCGAATAGTTGAAAAAATTCCTTTACCTCTATATCATTTTTTTTATTATTCTTGTAAATTTATGTGTGTTTATTTATTTGGGTCCATCAGTTTCACTATCCTCATTCGAGAAATTTCACTTAGCTCCTTTATTAGTCATTCGAAACCCAATGATTGCAGCATTAATGGCAAAATGACTATACAACTCTTATAATTAGGTTGATTTGCGTAGATATGTGAAGGAAAATAGTTTAAATTTTGCTAACAACATTAACCAAAATTTGGATGGTAAAAGGCTAATTAATTTACCATCTAAAAATAGACCCAATATTAGGTGTACCTTTTCTAATTTGAATACTTGACAAATACAAACTAGCCAAAAAAATACTGGACAAATAAAAGAGATTAGATGTAATGCATCTGATAAATCGAAGGATCAGGCATGAGAAAGATAAGTTATTCATAATTTGACACCTAAAAGGGGCTCCAAAACTAGGCACCGTTTTTCCAATTTATGTACTTGACAAATAAAAGGTATAAGATATAAAAAGATTTCAGTTGGGCTTATTTTTCTTATAACTATGGTGATAACAAAAATGTTTTATTCTATTAAAATTTGAAAGTTGTTATTTTGGATTCTAAATGGTGGAATTTTTTGCTCATCATATATAGTAATGGACCAACTGGGGTTGGGCCAAGTGGTAAGCAGCTTGGTTCCGCTTAAGCAGGTCTCGGGTTCGAAACCTGGCGTATGCAGCTATCCTTGTTGGGAGACTCACCCACCACAGCCAGGTGTGCGACCCGGGTCGACCAACGGATTAGTCAGGGCAAAGCCCTGGATACCGTGGCAGGCAACCAAAAAAAAAAAAAAAAAAAAAAAAATATATATATATATATATATATATAGTAATGGTCCCATGACTGAATTAATAAATTAGATCAACTATTTAATTCAACTAGTACAATTATTGATGGGCACTTGTGGAACAAACAATTGTTTTTTTTTTTCAAATTGGTGAATTGTTACAAGAAAATTAGTTTCAAGGGAAATTGATGCTATTTTTAGAACCTCGGGGAAAGTAGTGAAACTACTAGAAATCTCAGTGATGGTTTTTGAAACTATTCCCTTCCAATGGATTGCAAAAGTTGGAAAAAAAAATACCAAAGTAAGGGAGGCAAGTAAGAAATCTCACATGCCTCCCCTATTTGGTATTTTTGTTCACATTGTCAACCTAAATAAGAAAAGATAGAGTAAAAACATAATTTCTAGAGAGAATGATTGCAACAATTTGAGTTAAGAAAATTTTAAGTGAATTAACACTTGAAGACAGAAAAGCAAAGTATGCGGTGTAAAGTGAAATTTAGTGACACGATGTAGTAGTTGTAGCAACAGAAAAATGATGAGAATGACAAACAAATTCCCACCAATGGCTATATGAGTCAATAGCTAACTTGGCAAGGTAAATCGATAGTGAAAGAAATCCAAAAAACTCTACTTTTGTTGTACAAATTGCAGACATTTTGAATTGTTTAAAGGCCCTGATGTTGAGTTGAATAGTAGCAAATCGAATTGTAGATGTGGCATAACCACATTCGGCAATAACTAATTGGATAATTGTCAACCTAATTCTACTAACAATTTTTATTTTTGTGCAAATTGTAAAATTCATTGGTTCAATTTTAAATGCATGATTTAAAGTGGTGTAATACCTTTTTGGTCATAAATTACTAGGAAGGCAATGTAGGTTGGAGCTAAATTATAAACTTAATATCAAAATAATGGTTGAATTCTAGATCAATGTTAGAGAACAATTTGGTTTAGTTAATGTCACTAACTACTGAGGATAGAATAGTCATTTTGCTACATAATAGGTTAGCAGTAGGTCCAAATAATTTGCTAGGGGAGGCGTGTGAGATTTCTAAAACTTGAGAGAAGGCTATTGATAACATTAGTAACCTCATGGGAGGTTTATGAAATTATCCCTTTTTAAAATTTAAAGGTGCCAAGTGATACTATTAGAAATATGAGGGAGTGCTTTCTCTTTTGGACCGGAGTCTTTTCCTTCCTCGACCCCGAGTCTACCTTTCATTTTTCTTTCCTCCCTTTCCTTTGCTCTCCAAATTTCACCACCACCCACCATGTAATATGTTTTTTTCTTTTTTTAGCAAAGACCCGGGAGGGACGCCAGCCCTATGATTTATTGATTAATCAAAAGATAATAGAGAGTATGGTACATCAGATAGCAAGAGACGGAGATAGCTATTCCCCTTCACTAATAAGTCTAAATCCTTCACAAATAGACATGTCCAGAGCCAACCGAGCTTGAATAGTTCTCGGCAACTATGAGGAGGATGTAAATAGACGCTGACCCCCAATCCGCAACCTAGCCAATGAATCCGCAGTCGAATTTGCTTCTCTATAAATGTGCTCAATTGAATCCTGAAGGCGCTGAAGAAGAGACTTTATGCTCTGAATCACGTTACACAGCGGCCACGTTGCTAAGCAGTTTGTCGTCACCAAGGGGTATAAAACCTTTGAATCTACCTCTGCCTGAATCCCCGCCACTCCAATTTGTAGACAAATCTCCAAGCCGTGAAGCAGCGCCCTTGATTCTTCCTCCAGGACGTGCATCTCGCCAAATTCCTTCTAAAAAGCCGTAATAACCTTGCCCCGATGGTCTCGAATAACACCTCCACCCGCAGCCTTCCCAGCAGTTACACTGGCATCAGTGTTTAACTTTAGCACTCTAGTCACTGGTGGCTTCCATTTCACCACAATGCAATGCTTCTTCTTAGGACTGGAAACTTTAAACTAGGGAGCCACAATCGAATCCCAATCCCCTGCTAACTTTAAAACCTCCTTGATGATGCCCACAACCTCTATCACGCAGCCTTCAAACCTTGTCGCATTCCGACAACGCCAAATGAACCAGGTAATCAACAATGGAACTATCCCTCGCACATGCCTCGGATGATTATTCGAAGTTGACAAAATCCATTGTATTAGTGCTGCATTGAAACAGGAATGATTTAGTCTTGGAAGACCAAAAATTGTATGAAAGTACGTCCATACTTCTTGGGCCAGCTTACTATCAAAGAAAACATGTCGAGTCTCCTTCGAAGTGCAACAATGACACTTAGACACTAACGCAACCCATCGCAGCTATATATTGAAATCTAACGGTAGGAAGTTATTCAAAACTCTCCAAGCTAAAAAAGAAATCTTCAATGGCAATAGTGAGTTCCAAACCGACCTCATCACTAGCGAAGAGTACTTTTTCTGACGTACCATGTCAAAAGCCGATGATGTAGAGAACACCCCGTCTGGAGAGGCATTCCAAATTAGAACATCACAGCTATCCCTCTACAAAGAGATCTCTAAAACTGCCTCCACCACCCAACTCGGCAACCATTCCTTCAACAATCCAATATTCCATGACGAGCCTTGAAAGAACCACAAACTAAGGATAAGAATCCCTCCTGCAAATTTCACCCAGCAGTTCATGTGAAGCCCACCTGTCCCTCTAGAAATCCACTTTACCCTCCCCTAGTTTCCAAAAATTTTGACTTTCTGCGTTCTCACTGACTTTGCACATGCTTCTTCAAGTACTAGATCCTTTTCTGCTATCAGCCAACATTGGATGACAATGGGGAAAGTATTTTGTGCGCATGAAATTTACCTATAACGCTCTTCAGCTCTCAAGGAAACCCATAATTCAATCCCAAAAGCCTCTATCAAAGTCGAGAAGCCCCTAAAACCCAAACCACCATCTTCCACAGGGAAGCAAAGCTCGTGTCGTGCCCTCCAATGCACTCTTCTATCCCCTACTTTATTATCCCATAAAAAGCCATTCAATAGCCGCTCAATCAAAAGCAAGACCGCCTTACGAGGTGCCAACACTTGCAATAAGTAAATCGGTATTGAGGTTAAAACATGTCGAAGCAATACTAACCGTCTCCCATTTGATAAAAATCTACAGCTCCGACATTATATTTTAGCTCTCAGTTTGTCGAGGATCCCTTCAAATAACATCCTTCTTAGGTGCCCCATAAATAGCGAAGCCCCCAAATACCGAACAGGAAGTTGTTCCCTACAAAAGCCAAGCAATGATTGTACAACCACTATCTTTGAAATATTTATCTGCTGTCCCGACACTTGTTGATAGATATCCAGAACTCCTTTTAAGCTTTGTAAGCAATGTTTCAATAACCTCGTGAATATCATAGTATCATCAGCAAAAGACAATATTGGAACCTGAACCCTGGAGGTTTGATAAAGCATTCGCCTCCTTGTAGTTGTATCAAACAAGTGTTTAATACCCCATGTCAAGTACTCCGTGGCTTCAATGAACAAGGCTGGGGACAGAGGATCACCCTGTTGTACTCCTCGAAAGGACTTGAAGAACCCAGCACGTTCCCCATTGATCAGAATGGAAAACCAATTGTTGGACAACACACGATACACCAAGTCTACAAACCATCGCCCGATTCCAAAACCCCTTAGCATCAACATCAGAAAAGACCAATCCAACTTGTCATAGGCTTTTTCCATATCTAACTTTAAAATTAAATTTGGCTCCTTCAACATCTCTTGGGCTAACAGTATGTTATCCTCAATATGTCTCCGCAGAACAAAACCCGATTGGGAAGAGGAGATTATTCTTGGGAGGACTCTGTTGATTCGATTCTCCAAAATTTTGGAAAAAATCTTAGAGCTCACATTGCATAGACTTATTGGTCGAAACTCCGACCATTTCACAGCACCTGGCTTCTTTGGGATGAGCACGACCATTGTACTTGTGAATTCTTTAGTTTGTATTCCCCCCATAAAAATATCCTTAACAGCCACTAATAAATCCCCTTTAATCAAATCTTAGCAGCTCTGATAAAACATCGCCGAATATCCATCGGGCCCGCTGTACTATCTTTATCAATCCCAAACACTGCCTCTTTAACTTCCTCCTCCAAGGGCAACATCTCTAACTCATCTCATTGATCCTACGAAATTGTTGGAACCAAAAATGAGAGTCCTTGAAATAGAAGCACCTCATCAGAATGCCCGAACCAGGAGCTAAAATACTCAATCGCTGAGGCTTGGATATTCAAAATCCCCTCTAAAATACCAATGTGATTCATATTTCTCCGCTGCCTCACTACCGCATGAAAATATGCAGTATTTGCAACCCCTTGTTGAAGCCATTTAATAGCTGATTTTTGCCTCCAAAATTCTTGCTGCATTGCCAAAAGTCGTGTATGCTCAGCTCTGGCTTCGTTCATACTAGCCCGAAGCCCCTCCCCTCCATGTTGGTCATACAACTTCTGCCTTCGAAGCATCACCTCCTCAGCTTGGATCAACCGTCGTCCAATATGGCCAAAACTTTGTCGATTCCAATGCTGTAAACACTTTTTCAATCTCATCAACTTAGAAAAAAATTCAACCATTCCGAAAGCTGCAATTGGCTGACCCCAAGAATGCTTTACTATATTTAGGAAATCTAGATGTTTAGTCTAGACATTAAGAAACTGAAAAGCACCCTTACCCGCATTGGAATTGCTTGACTTAATTAGCAAGGGGGCATGGTCCGAGCAATCTCTACCTAAATGTGACAAGTGCACCAAGCTATAAGCCATATTCCATTCACTATTGACCACAACTCTATCCAATCTTTGCCATACACGGTTATTCGTCCAAGTAAACAGAGACCCATCAAAATTAATGTCCGACAGAGACGCCGCCTCCAGAGCCAAATTAAAAATTTAAAATCCTCCATGTCACCTCTCCTCGGAACTGATCCTCCTCTCCACACTTGGACTGACCTAACTATAATGAAATCGCCTCCTACCATCCAAGGCCCATCCATTTCCCCTGCAAGAGCCTGTAGGGCCTGTGAGACCTCGAAATTTTACTTGTCTTTATAGCTCTTATTTGAACTTACTTGCCTTAGATTCTTGGTTGTTTTAATGGTTGAATTTGAGCCAAGGGAGTGAATTTTGTTAAGAAAAGTTTCATAATCTCAAGTTGTTAGAAAATTTAGAAATTTTCACAGGAGGCTTTGCGCAGATTTGGGAAATTGGCTATAATTTCGTATAGGAAAGTTGGAATTGAGTTCTGTTTGTTGCATTTGAAACTAGACTCATAGGGCTTCTTACGGTGTAAAATTTAGAGTTTGATTCAATATTTATAAATTCTAAAAAATTGGCAAATTTGACTAAAAATTCTGCCCTGCACAAGTAAACATAGGAATGTTGTAGTAGCTTATGACTCAATTTGGACCAACTTATGAACTAAATCTCTTTGAGGTGTCTTCTAAAGATTATTAGTATTTGAAGTCTAGTTTTTAACAAGCCAAGTTGTGTGAATTTTTTATAGTCATAACTCAAGTTATGATTTTTCTAAAAGAAGGGCATAAGTTAGGGTTTTTGTACATACTAAGGTTTTGGTGTGTGTTTTTGTGTGCATTTTGGTAGTGTGATTGTAAGAACTTGTAAAATCTCTCATATTTTCTTAAAAATTCCCTTTTATTTGGAATCCATTATTTTACAATAGCTTTTCTACTCATTCACTTCCTCAATAGTTACAATTAATCATAGAACCAAGGGTTTTCCCTTTACTTTCATCGTTAAGGTAAACTAGGATTTTTTACGTCTTTTGATAGTGTGATTACTCGGTACGGAGTGTGTACTAAATTTGACAGTTAAGAGTGAGTTTTAGATAAGAGAAAGTGCGTGATTAGAAGTGAAAATAATAAGTTAGTGAATCATAAGATAAAACCCTAATACACGCGATTTAAGGAAAATCGGTTTGAACTGACGGGTACTGTTCGCTACCGATGGAATACACCACTTGACCATCACTTTATTACCTTAATCTCCTTGTTTTAGTTTAGCTAATTAGCTCTTAATTAACCCTTAAGTCAGCCACCATTATTGACTAAGGAAAAGAGAGATATTTTGGTGGAAATATTTGTGATTAAGCCATTTGTCAAAAATCCAACCAAGGTCTTGACCAAGACATTTTCCTTTCTTCTTATCTTTCTTCTTGGCTCATTTTTCTTCATTTTCCTTCATCTTGGTCATGACTTATGAGAGGAAAAAGAAAAGAGTGCAAACCATTTCATTCCATCTTGATTTCTAGCTTAGGTGAGTGAAAATCGAAAATCTAAACCGATTAACCTCCAAATTGGGAGCTTAGGAAACTTGGTGTGCTAAAATTTTTGAAAGGAAAGGTGAAGGATTTCTCTTACAAGCATCTTAGAGAGGTATTATGGCTGTCTTCCTTTATCTCTTCCTTACTCTTGCTTACTTTTGTATAACAACTCGTACTTGTGGCAAATGATAGTTCTTTTGGTAGTTTTGATAGATATGGTGGATTTTGAGTTAGGGTTTGAGTTGTTCAGTTGTATTCCTTGTTGTTTAGAGAGCATATGATGTCTATAATCTTGGATAGGGAGTTGGGATAGTGGTATAAGACATGAATGAGCATTTTCTACTTTGGTTTCATCAAATTCCAGTTTTAAGGATTGAAACTGCCCTGTTCTGACCAGCATCATTCGTCTACGTTAGAGGCCGAATTAGGCTTAGGTTAAACATGAAAGTTGTAGGAAATAATGTTATATAGTTTCTTGTAAAATTTCAACTCGATCGAAGCACTGTAGCATGCAAAATGACCGAAATACCGCTGACTGCCAAAAGCCTCATTTCGTGGACAGTTTTGAGATTTCACAAGTTTGGCTTCATTTTTCACCTTGATCCGTATCAAATCCGCCTTTGGCCAAAACATAAAACTTTTATCCCTATGTTTCCGCTTTCTAACGCATCTGAAAACGCCTCAAACGGAATTGTGTAGCTTGAGTTATTGCCATTTGAATTCAGTACTGACAACTAGATTGACCATGAACTTCTGGTTCTATAATTTGCAAATTCAACCTAGATCAACTGTGGACTGGTTAAGTTGTCTTCATTAAAATAGTAACCCTTTGTCTTAGCTTCGAAACGGTATCAGGTGCACCCCAATCCGATAAACGTAGCTCCGGTTGTGACCAAAATGCTATAAGATGTCAAATCTGCTATTTAGCTTTTTGTCTTCAAAACTGATTTCCGATTGTATTATTACACTTATGTTGTAATTGGATGATTTTGGAGCCTAATGGAAGGACTATGTTAGTAACATTACTTGTGTGTGATTGTGGGGCTGAATTGAGAAAAACAAGGAAGCCATAAATGGTTGGCAAAATAACTAAATACAAAGGGCATGCCACCCAAATTTTCACTCGAAGACTAGGTGTGTGTACTTGTGATTCGAGCAAAGAATTGAGATTGAATTGAATTTGAATTATCTAAATTATTCGAGTCCTCTTTCGTAGAGGTATATAAACTAGAATTCGGCCAAAACTCGTACCCTTGGAAAAATCAATAGGAATACGTTTTCCGCGTCTTTGCGACGCAAATGCGAATTCCAAAGTTTTAGTTGCTTCTTTAGCAACACCAAAAAAGCGAGCCTGAATTTTCTAGAGTTTGATACGTAACATGAATCCTATCTAAATGATTTTCATTTACTTGATCTTCTTGAAACGAAACTCCTATGTTTCGAACCCTAGTTGATTTCAAGCTTTTAAATGATATTGTATCGCAGATTTGGACTCCAACCAAGGAGTTACATCTGAATGTGATCTTTGACAAGCACTAAATGTGACGCCCCGAAAAGTATGAGTGTGAGAACCCGAAAATTTTCTAATTTTCTAGGGTTATTTTTTTTAAACGCCCGCCTTTTCTACATTCTCTTGATTAGAAAAATTCCCCAGATAAAGTTTATGAGCAAAAATAGTTTTAAAATGATTTTTCTAGTATTGGTTAGTTTTTGAGAAATTAAGAGCGTATTTTGAACGTAGGACCCGCTAGTGCGGTAAATGCATTATATTTTTGACAACTTGTTGGAATTTTGTATTAAGTGATATTATTTTACAATGTGTTAAGATATTTGTATTGGAGAGAAAAAAAGATAAGATTAAAACCCTAAAGGACCATTTGTCACAAAACCATTGGACCTTGACTTTTGACCAAGACTTTTCTAACTTTACTAAAACCAATTTGGACCCAATTTCTCTCCATTTGAGCTTGTCTTGGACGAAATTTTGAGAGAAAAAGAGAGAGAAAATCCATCATCTTGCACTTCAATTTCTTGTCCAAATCTTGAATTCCAACCGATTAAATTGCAAATCACTCCATAAAACTTGCTAGCTAAGGAAGATTGAAGCTCTTGGTGGAGTTGTTTTGGAAGAAAAATTCCTAAGTCATCACCTTTCTTGATATTTGAAGGTATCATGTCTAGCCATCCTTTCTTTGTTCTTGATTATGCTAAATTAGTGACTTGTGATGGCTAAAGAGATGGTTTGATGGATTATATTTTGAGTTGTGGTTGGATGGATGAACTTTTATTATTTTTGGGGATTTTTCTGTTTTAATATGAGTATGATTATGTGGTTATGTATGATGATTGGAAATGATGTTTAATGATTCTAGAAGGTGGAAAAAGTGGAAGATTGCAAGTAAATTCTGTTTTGGAAGAAATCTGGAAAATTAGGGTTCTTGGTTCTTCATTCTGTCCGAAATTTTTGGTCCTAGATAGAGACCGAATTGGCCTTAGATCAAAACATGAAAGTTGTAGGTAATGACATTTTAAAGGTGCCTACAAAATTTCAGGTCAATCGGAGTAGCGTAGAGTGAGAAAAGTCGAAATTACTATTGCTGTTCTGGTTTACCCGAAATTGGGATTTGCGACTGTAATTGGTTGTTTTGGCTGGAATTTCTTCCGAATTGGTTGTTGAGGCCTTCTGATAAAATTTAGCCCTGTTTCTTACTTTTCAGCTGGTTTTGGAATTTCTGGATTTGGACTTGGAGAGCCTGAGTTATGATGTTTCCGCTAGAATGCGTTCTGTGAACCTGTTTTTGTGATTCTGGTATGGTATCTTGCATTTTTGACCTGGTTACACTCGAAACTGGGTTGAGTGACATTCTGAAATATTGTACCCCTATTTCTTAGCTTCGAAACGGTGGGTCTTGCACCTTCATCCGACAATCGTAGCGCCTTTGGTACCATGACCGCAAAATGACGTCAAAACTGTTTTTCTGGTTTTGAGCTTAACTTTCATTTCCGGACTTTTCCCTAGCTTGACTTGTATTTGTACTGCGTGGAGCTTGCTGAATGGCTATTGGATGAACTTGTTGTTGTGTGTACCTTTGGGTTTGAATGAGAAAAATAATGAAGCCATGATGGCTGAAAAAGTTAGCAAATTTAGGGGAAGTGCTGTCCGAACTTTGAAGGGACTTGTTTGCGTTGGGTTTGTGATCTAAGGCTTGGATTTGAGCAAGGCAATGTTATATGATGGATGATTTCGGAGCCGTGGAGGTGAGTGACCCTAAACTATTTCCAAAGTACTTGTGAAACGTTTCTTGCATTATTTACTTATGAACTGTTTCCAAAGTTACTTATGAACTGTTTCCAAAGTTACTTTTGAACTGTTTTCTTGCATATCATGCGTGCTTATATGAGAGTGTTCCTTATTTGCTATATTTTCTTGACTTCATGACTTGTATTATTGATTGATAACGTGTTAAGTGCTTTGAATGATTTCCAAAACGAGCTTTCTAGGCGAGTGTGTATTTTATCGCACTCGACCTAAATAACTGTGCAATTTTCAAGGACTTAATTATTGAAATGCTAGTTGCGCATGATGTAAGCCTTTTGGGCTGAACTGGCCATTGCCCCTTGTTACCGGTCGTCTTGAGTCAGAAACGGACTCGGTCGGGCGATTAGGGACCTGGGTGAACGTTTGGTATACTCGAGTATTACCTTTGTAGGTTGGTGGAGGTTGGTGGAAAATAATGCAATTTCAAATGAAGGACAGGGGAACGAATGTATCCTTTTCACGAATGTTACTATCGCTTTCCATTGTACATGTTTCTTGAATTATTGATACTCCATATTTAATGTTTTGTAAATGTTGTAATTACTTCTGGACTTATCATTTGATTTATGACATCATTGATCTATGACATCATTGAAATGAACTATTGTGAAACCGATTTGATTACTGATTTTAATGGTTACTCGCTGAGCTTCTAGCTCACCCCAAAAATATTTTATTCCCCTCCACAGGGCTCAAAACGAAGGAAGGCTTGTAGTACTTATTCACGTGGATGGATGGCCTATATCTTGTACAGTTTGGATTTGGAATTATTTTATGTATAGTTGAGAATTATTTCCGCTTCGCTTATGACATGTAATTATTGGAGACTTGGATGTATATTTGTGGACCATGTGATGTCTATTTGAGGTTTATTCTTGTAATTCATTTGAGGATTGCAGTGAACGACTGAGTCCCGGCGAGAGCCGGACAGTCGGCCCGCCGAACCCTCTGGTTCGCCTTAGGGGGAGGTGGGGCTGTCACACTAAATCTTTAGTGAGTGATTCCAAATACATGATTGAATTTGATACTTGATTAAATTCTTTACCAATGTGATTAGATAAGATTTGCTTGGTTTGGTCGGGTAAGTGTGTACTTTATCGCACTTGATCTAACTCAACTAAACACTTGATATCTCATTGATGCTTGTACAAGTGACTTGATTTGCATTGACCTGTACTTGTATTTGTACTTGTGCTTGACTTGTAAGTACTGAACAGCAGTATGTACCACACTCGATATGAGTGGGAGGTACCTCTCATTCCCGTCTCCGTACTTTTCTCTTGACTAAGTCGATTGGTCATCGGCTATAGTGACTATTTGGGAACCCAAACCCCACTGGCTAGTTAATCGAGTCAAGCCGGCAAGGGTTTGGTCGATTAGATAACGAACCATGGGTATCTAGTATTGTAAAGTGGAGTGCTATCTCCTCGACTAATCGGTATGCTCGAGTATTACCACCAATATTTAGTTGGTATTCGGGCCTGATAAGAGGGTTGAATGGTGGACAGATTGGTGTTAAGCGAAGTACTACTGAATTGGTTACTTTATTTGAAAGTTGACGGAGTGTCAGCTAATATTTGATCAAGCTCTGGTGAAGCAACGGGAATTTGGCTCTTGAAAGCCATCTGTATCCTTATAGTTTGATTGTTATTCGTAGTGTTATTCTTTCTTTTAGAAAAAGAATTTTACACTCGCTCATTTTGAGATTTGCTACTTGAAGTGTTATTGTTCACTTTTATGAACTTCTTATACTTGCTGTTTTGCTACGTTGATACTTGTACTTTTGATTAATGATCAACTTGCTATTTGGAACCTCACTGGGCTTTTAGCTCATTCCACACTATTTGTTTTCCTTACAGGGGATACTAGCGAGGCGTAAGACTTGTACAGGCTAGCGTGGTCTAGTTTTTGGATTTTGTAATTATACTCGCGCTAGCACCCGACTAGGGTAGATTGTACTTGGATTGTAAACATTTTAATGTATTTGGGCATGTATGAGACTTGTAGTTGGATTTGAGTATCAATGTATATGCTAAGTTGGAAATCGTTGTTTTATTTCCTTTCTATGGTTGTAAGTTCTTTCTCGAATTAAGCGTGATTGAGTCCTGACGAGAGTTGGGCAGGCGGTTCACTAAACTCTAGGGTACGCCTTAGGGGGAGGTGGGGTCGTCACAGGTAGTATCAGAGCTCTTATCGAGCTCCTGTCAGGAGAGGGTTCTCGGATTGTGGGGATTGGCTTGTAAAGTGTGAAGCAATTGTCAATTGTTGGGGACCTTAGATATGTATGTTGGATAGGAATCTCAAAAGTGGTTGATTTCCTCTTGAGCCTAACTAACTCGAGTGCTGAATTATCATATTTGCGGATTCCTGTACCCGAATACCAAAGAGTGACACCTTTATGCTAAGTCGATATCTCGAATAATATTAGGATAAGTTTGGATGGCAAAAACCAAGACACGGGGAATGCGATTAATCTGGACTTGAGATATATTGAAGATATTAGTGAGATTTGGGACCCTTATTATTCATGTGTATGTACTTTATTGTACTTCTTCAAGTTTTGATTAAGTGCAGTGCCTGAACATTACCTAAAGTTAATATCCCATAGGGTATGTGACTTGTTATGTTATGTATATGAAGAGAGTATTTTATTTTAAATGTGTTCTATTGTTTTCACTTTATGATTTAGAAATGTTTTTACCGAACAATATAGCTACTTTATTTTGCTTATACCTCTATAGTCTATTTTTATTTTTTATTCAAAAGAGTCATGGAGGGTAGTACTATGAGTAAGAGAAAGTCACTTGAGAGTTGGAGGAAAAATCTATACCATCAAGTTTTGTGCGAGCAAAGATTAAAATTTCGAGGACGAAATTCTTTTAAGGGGAAGAGAATGTGAGACCCCGAAATTTTACTTGTCTTTATAGCTCTTATTTGAACTTACTTGCTTTAGATTCTTGGTTGTTTTAATGGTTGAATTTGAGTCAAGGGAGTAAATTTTGTTAAGAAAAGTTTCATAATCTTAAATTGTTAGAAAATCTAGAAATTTTCACAGGAGGCTTTGCGCAGCTTTGGGAACTTGGCTATAATTTCGTATAGGAAAGTTGGAATTGAGTTCCATTTGTTGCGTTTGAAACTAGACTCATAGGGTTTCATACGATATAAAATTTAGAGTTTGATTCAATGTCTATAAATTCTAGAAAATTGACAAATTTGACTGAAAATTCTGCCCTGCACAAGTAAACATAGGAATGTTGTAGTAGTTTATGGCTCAATTTGGACCAACTTATGAACTAAATCTCTTTGAGGTGTCTTCTAAATATTATTAGTATTTGAAATATAGTTTTTAACAAGCCAAGTTATGTGAATTTTTGATATTTATAACTCAAGTTATGATTTTTCTAAAGGAAGGGCATAAGTTAGGGTTTTTGTGCATACTAGGGTTTTGGTGTATGTTTTTGTGTGCATTTTGGTAGTGTGATTGTGAGAACTTGTAAAATCCCTCATATTTTCTTAAAAATTCCCTTTTATTTGGAATCCATTATTTTACAATAGCTTTTCTACTCATTCACTTCCTCAATAGTCACAATTAATCATAGAATCAAGGGTTTTACCTTTATTTTCATCGTTAAGGTAAACTAGGATTTTTTACGTCTTTTGATAGTGTGATTACTCGGTACGGAGTGTGTACTAAATTTGACAGTTAAGAGTGATTTTTAGATAAGAGAAAGTGCGTGATTAGAAGTAAAAATAATAAATTAGTTAATCATAAGATAAAACCCTAATACACGCGATTTAAGGAAAATCGGTTTGAACTGACGGGTATTGTTCGCTACCGATGGAATACACCACTTGACCATCATTTTATTACTTTAATCTCCTTGTTTTAGTTTAGCTAATTAGCTCTTAATTAACCCTTAAGTCAGCCACCATTATTGACTAAGGAAAAGAGAGATATTTTGGTGAAAATATTTGTGATTAAGCCATTTGTCAAAAATCCAACCAAGGTCTTGACCAAGACATTTTCCTTTCTTCTTATCTTTCTTCTTGGCTCATTTTTCTTCATTTTCCTTCATCTTGGTCATGACTTATGAGAGGAAAAAGAAAAGAGTGCAAACCATTTCATTCCATCTTGATTTCTAGCTTAGGTGAGTGAAAATCGAAAATCTAAACCGATTAACCTCCAAATTGGGAGCTTAGGAAACTTGGTGTGCTAAAATTTTTGAAAGGAAAGGTGAAGGATTTCTCTTACAAGCATCTTAGAGAGGTATTATGGCTGTCTTCCTTTATCTCTTCCTTACTCTTGCTTACGTTTGTATAACAACTCGTACTTGTGGCAAATGATAGTTCTTTTGGTAGTTGAAGTGTTATTGTTCACTTTTATGAACTTTTTATGTTTGCTGTTTTGCTACGTTGATACTTGTACTTTTGATTAATGATCAACTTGCTATTTGGAACCTCACTGGGCTTTTAGTTCATTCCACACCATTTTTTTTCCTTACAGGGGATACGAGCAAGGCGTGAGACTTGTACAGGTTAGCGTAGTCTAGTTTTTGGATTTTGCAATTGTACTCACGCTAGCACCCGACTAGGGTAGATTGTATTTGGATTGTAAACATTTTAATGTATTTGGGCATGTATGAGACTTGTAGTTGGATTTGAGTATCAATGTATATGCTAAGTTGGAAACCATTGTTTTATTTCCTTTCTATGGTTGTAAGTTCTTTCTCGAGTTAAGCGTGATTGAGTTCTGGCGAGAGTTGGGCAGACGGTTCACTAAACCCTGGGGTACGCCCTTGGGGGAGGTGGGGTCGTCTCAGGTGGTATTAGAACTCTTATCGAGCTCCTGCCAGGAGAAGGTTCTCGGACTGTGGGGATTGGCTTGTTAAGTCTGGAACAATTGTCAATTGTTGGGGATCTTAGATATGTATGTTGGATAGGAATCTCAAAAGTGGTTGATTTCCTCTTGAGCCTAACTAACTCGAGTGCTGAATTATCATATTTGCGGATTCCTGTACCCGAGTACCAAAGAGTGACACCTTTATGCTAAGTCGATATCTCGAGTAATATTAGGATAAGTTTGGATGGCAAAAGCCAAGGCACGGGGAATGCGATTAATCTGGACTTGGGATATATTGAAGATATTAGTGAGATTTGGGACCCTTATTATTCATGTGTATGTACTTTGTTGTACTTCTTCAAGTTTTGATTAAGTGTAGTGCCCGAACAATAGCTACGGTTAATGTCTCATAGGGTATGTGACTTGTTATGTTATGTATATGAAGATGTCACTTGAGCTTCAACTCCTCCTTCTTCATCTCCATCTTCATCCTAATCTAGCTAATATACAAGAAGGATGAACTAACTAGCTAAACTGTCCTACACTAAGGAAAAATGGAAGAACTACATTTCTGCACTCTTCAAGCTTTCTCCCGTATGATCCTCCTTCAATCTTGCAAGTTTTGACTATATAAAAATGCAAGGTGATCAAGGAATGAGGCTTACACCTCCCTTTTACAACTGCAAAGTGCTTGTCACATGTCTGGCGTTACATGTGACTTGTTGGAGGTGAAATTGAGTTTTTCGCGTAAATAGCAGTCTTCTCTGACCACAATCCAGCCATAAATCCGGCCAAGTTCCAGCCGGATTGCTACAGTGACTTTTTGTGCACTTTCGGTTCAAACTTCACCGCTGCTCCGATTTTGCCTCAACTTCAGCTAAACTTTTCTTGATGATAGAAGCTGATTTAACTCTTGACCAAAACATAAAACTTGTAGCTCTTTGAGTTAGCTTTCCAATGCATCAAGAATCACCTCATTTGGACTTATGTAATCTGAGAAATGATTGAAATACCCTTGACTGTTCAATGCCCTATTTCAGCTTCGACCAATAGGAATTGGCTACTGTAATTCGGCTTTTTGACCTGGAAGACCTTCAAAATGGATTTCAACATCTTCACCAAAGTTGTCTATCTCTTATTTTTAAATTGGTTCAAGAATCATCTCAATCCAATCACTGCAGTTCAAGTTATAGCCGAAATACTAAAATGTGTCAAAACTGTCAAAATACACAAAATTCAAATAAAAAGTGATAAAAACCTCATTTAATTGAGCAAAAGCATTTTACACCAATTATAGCCAAAATGATTCATTTGCTTCCAATAATGCAACCAAAGTGACTAAAAATAATATAAAATGTCATACTATTTTTACGTAAATTAGTCACTTATCAAACTCCCCCACACTTAAATCATTGCTTGTCCTCAAGCAATCCACATATAATCAACTACAATGATTCAAGAGGTGAAACAATGTATACACTTTTGTCAAATTTAATTCCTCATGATTTGGAAAACAATCATTATACAATTATTCAATTTACACTAAATACTCATAATATCAAGTAAAGGAAAGATAATTATACCCTAATTTTAACAAGTTAAACTTAATCTCTCACCCTAACCTAATTTCACAAATAAACAAATCGCATAGTCAATTTATAGCTTTTCTCCTCCTATAATCATCTTTTTCTCAAAATTTTACAACTAAGAGAAATTTATTCTCACTAATTTTACTTAAATAGTGAAAATGCCTTTTGACGCGAAAATCGACACTTTTAGGTGAAGATCCCCGGTTACTCAACATTTCACCTATTCAAGTTGCTATGCATACTCTTAATTCAAGTACCTTTTTACACGAATGTCAACATTTGTAGATGCCAACCCCCGGTTACTCAGTACGAGTATCATTGGAGTAGAACAATTTTTATTTACTTTCTTTTCTCTTTTTTTTTTAATATTTTTCTCTTTTCTTTTTTTTATAAGAAAATAAATAGATTTTTCCCTCATAGAAAATTATATAAAAATAATCAAAGGAGGAGTATAACCTTTATTGACTATATCAATCACTTACTTGCAAAATTAAGTAAAGAGAAGAAATCTCATTAAACATATAAAATTATAGGCATAATTTTCCTCACTTTACCAAATATACTTTCTAAAATGTAAAATTTCTAATTGCATAATAACCATTTCCAAGTTAAATGAGGACTAAACCTTCCAAAATACACATAAAGTTTCAGCAATTGGAAGAATTAAATACTTAAGGTTGGAATACTTTGGCCCTTTTTGAATAAAAATGCAAAAATTTCAAAAAATTTTGGGCCACAGTGAAATATTGGAAAAGATTTGAGAAAATTTTGACTGAGTTTTCCCTTATAAATGGACAAAACTCTCTGCCAACAAACCCAATTTCAAGCAAATTATCCACATGGCAAATAATTCAAACACAATTTCAATATTTCTAAGATTTTAGATTCACAAAATATCATCACATGGCAAGTAAATGTAAGTCCAATATTTTCCTCCCCCACACTTAAACTTCACATTGTCCTCAATGTGAGAAAAGGAAAATAAATAAAGAGTAAAAGAAAATACTGCTCAATTGAACTTGCGTAATCCGAATCCATGTCCAAGTGATGAATTTCCAACCTTAAGTAGTCTGAATCACTAACACCACAACAGAGATGAAGATCACTTGGATTAGTTCACACAATAGAAATAAAGAAAATCACTAAAAAGGTAAACATCACAAGTACTACGGAAAATAAAAGAAAAAAAAACTAGCGGCAATGTAACGTGGTGACAAGCACTCCCTCAAGTAGTCGCTTGGTCAGGTGAAGAGGGTGGAGTTGGAGGAGCTTCAATACCCAGCTTGGTCTCAATGCGACGAAGAAGCTCGGAGTTCCGTTTGTTCTCTTGTCGACTTTTCTTCACCTCAGCCTCGACGCAAAGCAGCTTATCAATTATCTTCTTCAGAAACGACCGAGTGTCTTGAGGTGAGGATGGACGACGTGAGGAAGACGGCTCAGTTGAGACCGGTGGGGTGATTGTTTCAACCCCTTGAGCTTCTTCAATTCGTTCAATTTCAGCTTCCTCCTCGTGCCTAATGCCTCCCTGAGCACCTCCTTGAGTCAAAGGACCACCTACGTCTTTACTCTTCAAAATAAACCTGGAAAAATTCAGTGTAAAGACATCCTTCTTCTTAAGACCTATAGGGATAGCATTAGAAAAATCCACTTCGGCCTTTTGAAACTCCAAGGTCAAGAAGCGTGGATATGGGAAAGCATGTTTAATGTCGTTACTGCGAACCACTGTCCACATGTGGTTGGTGATAATGCTTCCCAATGGAATGCCTTGGATGTTGCCTAGACCATGCTCCATTTTATCCATGAAATAGATATCACTTGTGCGCACCTCATTGGTTCCACTTGCCCTCGGAATAATGTTGGAGGCAAACAGGTAAATAAGAAGACGTTGCGACTCCGGAAATGATGAAGTCAATACTGAATATCGCCCAATCTTCTGAGTAGCCTTGTACTCAACCCCCAAGCGTACAAGTACCTCTAGCATGTTCCAAGAGTCCAAATCGCTGGGTTTGAAAGCTTTCTTCAAATCTACCTTATACCCCACATCCGAAACATGAAGATAGCTCTCCAAATCAGCTCTATGGACTCGAATTTTTCTCCCTCGCATTGTACTGGTAATCACTTCCGTGTCGTAGTGAAAAACTTTCTTGTTCTCCACATTTGCATAAAATTCTCGGACAAGCTCCTCATAATAGAAGTTTGGGATATTAAAGAAGTTTTCCCATCCCAATTTGGCAAAGGATGCCTTGAGATGGTAGACCTCCTAAATATCCAAAGTGACATCTTTCTCCACCAATACCTTAGCTCCCCTTCTAGCATTGTACCAAGTTTTATTTTCGGAGGAGGTGAAGCGCGACTTATCATATGGGACTTGCTCCTCTTGGTCCTCTTGTTCCTTTTGTTGTTGAGTCTCCTCTTCGGATGATGGCTCGTCCTCAAGCGCTAGACGTCTACTTGCTTTTCTTTTCATGCGTGGTGGTCTAGACGTCGAAACTTCTCCTCTCCTATTGGGAGAAGTAGATTTCACCCCGACTTTCTTAGTGCGAGCCATTGTACCTAAATTCAATAATTAAATATTAACTTCATTTAATAGGTAAATTGCTAAGTAAAGATAATGAAAAATCATTTACTTTTACCCTTTTATCTTTAAATAGACAATCTTATCAACTTACTCACATAATAATTAGCAATTAACACCATAAGTAAGAATCACAATTGATTATCAACAACAAATGCTCCTTTTATTTATTTTTTATTTTTTATTTTTTTTCAATTGAAACATTTAAGCATATAAAGCCCATTAGAGGAAGCAATTAAACAAATGCACAACTTACTCGCAAATGACCTAAATAAGCATAATTAAGTATTAATAATACCTTAAACATGAATTTTAAACTTAAAAAGGTCATTAATTCTCTTTTTCACCAAAATTTCTAGAATAAACATGCCAAAATTCAAAGGATAAGCCAATTAAGCCTAAATTTAGCATGTAAATATCCTAGAACAATCCATTAAGCTCATACAACTTTCTTCAATCCAATTAGTTCAAGAATTTAGCTAATAATTATCAAATCAAATTAATCCTCAAAATTAGCTAAAAAATTGCTAAATTCACCAAATAATCACAAACCCATGAGTTAAACATCACCAATAATCATCAATAAGCTCAATAAGCATAATAAAAAGTGTCAAACTTCACAAAATGAAAAAAAAATCGAAATTGCCCAAAAATTAGAAAAAAGTAAAAATTGGCAAAATTCAAATGACAACATTTGGTGACGATTTGTTACCTCAAACTTGTTGGTAGATGATTAATGATGAAAATGGTGAAGAAACCCTCAAAAATCTCACTCCAATTCGGCCTCAAATGGAGAGTTCAAAAATGTGAAACCCTTGTTCTTTTCAATCTCAAATCCGAATTAAAACTTGTTTTTGAAAGAATTTAAGCTATGGAATCAACTCTTAAGAGAAAGGGGAAAGTATTTTGGTGTATTTAGTTTGGAGATTGGACGGTGAAAAGATGAGTTTTAGGAGTAGTGTGTGTTTAATGTGTGAGTGTGTGTATGACTTGAAGAAGGTTGGAAAAAGGAAATGAGGGAATCCGCGCTGAGGGAAAAAGAAGGTAGGAAGAAGGAAATGAGGGAATCCGCGATTCCCTCAACGCGGATTCCCTTTTATTGCACAAAGGATTCTGGCCAGTGAGCCACAAAATTTTTTCAATTTTCGCCGGTCAATCCGGCCAAAAATTGGCCAGATTTATGGCCGGATTTGCTGCAGAAATTTTTTTATTTCTACAGTTTTTCCTTTTGTTTTCCATTCAACCAAGTTTTTAACTCACCCTATTTTCCACTTGTTTCATTTTTCTTCAAGAAAAATTGCACTTTAAACGTGAAACATGCTCTTTTTCAACCAATTGTCTTTCGAAACATGAAACTATGCATTAATATAACCTTATCATAAAGCACTTTAAATATATGAAAGGCATCAAATGAATATGAAAACTCCCTTTTTGCTTCCTTCTAATCTCTTTTGCACTTGAACAATTTGGATAAACCATTGCCATTGCCACCTATAAGACACACAAAAATACTAGTTTAAACAACTTAAAAGCTACTAAAAACAAGAAATCGTTGGGTTGCCTCCCAACAAGCGCTTCTTTATAGTTATTAGCTTGACTATATCACCTCATTTTTCAAGGAGGTTTAGTTAACGAGTAATCCACCATTTTAGGCCATGGTGGATCATTAAAAGGTGACTTTATAGCTAAAGCCATATGATCCAATGATGTGAGAAATGGAAGTGACTTACCTATCCCAAGTGTTTCATAGATATTACCTTGAATATGCACCACTTGAGAACTCACCAAAGTAACATTTACATAGCTTTCTTGGGCTATAATACCTTTAGAATCTAGACAATCAACACATTTCTCAAGAAGGATAAAAAATGAGTCGTTAAGGCTCACCTCTTGAGGTTCAATGTTAGTTCCAAAGGTACTATCTTGTAAAATGGACATTTCCTCATTGAAACTCACATTAGATGCATCACTTTGATCACAATATAATCCATTGTTAAATACAACATTCCCACCATTCATAATAGGGTCATTTTGCATATTATTAGCAGAAATAACTTCACACAATACATGTAATTGTTCTTGTATTCTACTAAAGTGAGAGGTTAATTCATCTAATCATTCCTCAACCCTATCAAAACGATCGCAAGTCGCATTAGCTAGCTTTTCTATGGCTAAATCAAATTGATTAGAAGAATTTTCCGTGGCTAGCTCCCAAGATGCATTAGAATCATTAGCTAATAGTTCACTTTCTAATTCCCAAGGTGGAGGTGCATTAGCTAACTTCTCTATTGCCAATTCCCAAGATAGTTTTGATTCATATTGGACACATTCGGGTTGGTAATCATAAAAACATGAAGAATCATTAGTAGTACATTGATTATCCCAACCATAAGCATAAGAATTGCTCAAATTAGCACCATATTGATCAAAATAAGCATTGTAATGCCCAAATTCATCATAATAATCCACATTTTGTGCTTGTATACATGTATGAGTAGCATGATAATCTCCACACAAGTCACAAATCACATGATAAGAGTTAAAAGCATTAACATTCCTCCCTTGCTCAATTTCATGCATAATTGTGTCCATTTGAACTTGTAACATAATTACATCAAAATTTTCCTTTAAGCACTTCAAACCATTTTCAAAAGACATACCTTCAGTAAATTCTTGGTTACCTCTATTGAAGGAGTTTTGCACTTGATAACCATCCATTACCAATTTTCCATTTCTCAAGCATTGTCCTCCAAATTGACCTACCCTTCTCATTATCTAAAATTGCTTTTAAACAACTTAAGAGCAAGATTAGTAAGAAGAATAGGTTATAAAACAATACACACTTAAAACACAAAAATAAAAGAAAATGACATTCAAGACTGACTAGACACAATTAACACACAATCGATAACTAATAAAATATCTAAACTAATAAAGTTGTTCTTCACACCGATATTGCCAAATCTTCCCCAGCAACGGCGCCCAAAACTTGACGGGATTTTGATATATGTACAAGTTAAAAAATCCGAAATATACCCGTTTCACTGCAAGTATACAGGTCAACTAGTAGTTTAGAGTATATATCGAGTTGATCCCACGAGAAAGATTGAACAATTACCGGTGTTACTAAAGCTTCTCTATTATTTAGATTATCAATGATTTATAAGAAGTAAAGCCTACTGAACTTATGCAAAATAGCAAATCAAAGCTCCTTAGGTCATGGTATCAATTACTGGTGTTACTAAAGCTTCTCTATTATTTAGATTATCAATGATTTATAAGAAGTAAAACCTACTGAACTTATGCAAAATAGCAAATCAAAGCTCCTTAGGTCATGGTATCTCTAACTACTCATGCAAGTGCTATATTTGGATCATTAAATACTACTATCTAAGCTAGTTATAGTGTAATTTCCTTATGCATTTGATTCCTACTTTCGTAGTGAATCAATTATACTCATAACTAATCCATACCTATTATCATGGTTATGAAATTAGTTTCAAGTTCATTTCTTCAATGAAATTACATGAAATTAATCACTAAAACCACATAGGTGCACCTCTACTCTCGTGAGTGTACTCCCTATGTTTAGCGCTTCTTAAACCAGTGTTAAATCTCAATTTTCATTGCAGAAACAGCAACTTAGATAATCACAATCAATGGTACCAGATCAATCATGATTTAAAGAGCTAAAGTACTAAATAACTTACTCAAATAATAGCTTCCAATAACCAAATAATAAACACTCACAATCATAGATAGTTCAAGCAAATCCAAGGCATAAACTTTTAAAGACACATAATAAACACAAAATCCAGAACTTGCATCTTAACCATATTTAAGAATCCAATATAAAAGATAAAGAGTTGGAGAAGAGATAACCCATGTCACTTGAGCTTCAACTCCTCCTTCTTTATCTCCATCTTCATCCTAATCTAACTAATATACAAGAAGAATGAACTAACTAGCTAAACTATCCTACACTAAGGAAAAATGGAAGAACTACATTTCTGCACTCTTCAAGCTTTCTCTCGTATGATCCTCCTTCAATCTTGCAAGTTTTGGCTATATAAAGATGCAAGGTGGTCAAGGAATGAGGCTTACACCTCCCTTTTACAGCTGCAAAGCGCTTGTCACATGGCTGGCATTACATGTGACTTGTTGGAGGTGAAATTGAGTTTTCTGCGTAAAGAGCAGCCTTCTCTGACCACAATTCGGCCATAAATCTGGCCAAGTTCCAGCCGGATTGCTACAGTGACTTTTTGTGCAATTTCGGTTCAAACTTCACTGTTGCTCCGATTTTACCTCAACTTCAACTGAACTTTTCTTGATGATAGAAGTTGATTTAACTCTTGACCAAAACATAAAACTTGTAGATCTTTGAGTTAGCTTTCCAATGCATCAAGAATCACCTCATTTGGACTTGTGTAGGCTGAGAAATAACTGAAATACCCTTGACTACTCAATGCCCTGTTTCAGCTTTGACCAATAGGAATTAGCTACTGTAATTCGGCTTTTTGACCTGGAAAATCTTCAAACTGGATTTCGACGTCTTCACCAAAGTTGTAGGTCTATCTCTTATCTTCAAATTGGTTCAAGAATCATCTCAATCTAATCACTGTAGCTCAAGTTATAGTAGAAATATTAAAATATGTCAAAGCTGTCAAAATACTCAAAATCCAAGTAAAAAGTGATAAAAACCTCATTCGCATTCCCAGAATGCGAGCTCAGTGAGGAGCTCACCGCCAAGACTCCATTTCGAAAAAAAAAAAGGCAAAAGTGCACAGACGAAGCAGAAGTACCTTTTATAGCTGTCGAACAGAAAAACAAAGAATACGAAATTGTACGGTAAAAGCACAACAAAGAAAACAGAGGTGGTCGAAGCATCCAAAGACCCGAGCTGAGCGGATCTTCCAAAGACTGGTTCCGCGCGTGCCGCTTGCCAAAAAATTTTCTGCATTGCCGTCCCAACTCTCCAACAGCATAAAGGTTAGGCTTTTTCACTTGCAATGCCTCACTAATAGCATTTTAAGTTTAATTAATACTTGAATACCTGAATCCAAGACAAGTTCAGATTTGTGGTGAAATTTGGGTTTAAATTTGACGTGGGTTGTTCTTATTTTTGCATTTTTTGTGGATGAATTTGAGGATATACGTTATATTTTTCGAATTCGTACAATGTTTGCACTCTCCAATGTTGGAGCAGTTTATTTGCCGTTTCTGCAATTAGTGCAGAAAAAGCACGATCCGAGCTCGGATACAGGATAAACACAGACGGATCCGAGCTCGGATGTTTTGGATACGAGCTCGGATCCATAGTTGTTCACCCCGGATCCGAGGGCTCGTCTGATCATCCGTTGACACAGATCCGAACCCTGTTGGATCCGAAGGATGCCATAAATTATCCGAGCTCGGATCTCTGCATTTCATAATACAATGCGAGGTGTGGTTTTTTTTTTTTAATTTTTTTTTGGGATGCCGTAGTTCGAAAATTCGAGCTCCGTGAGTTCAGTTTTGGTGAATGCGAAGACCCTTTGTACGTAGTCCCATGCTCAAAATGCCCCATTTGTAGAATTCTTTTAAAATTCATCATAATTTTTTTTTAAAAATCTACTGCGCAGCTATTAGTTTTGGTCGAAACACTATCTACATTGGACAATGTATGTTTTGCAATTGGAGCTTAGAAATTTGGGATGTAGTTTATAGATTGGAGTTTTTGCATTTCATGGATATTTGGATTGTGAGCCCCTTTATAGGGGAGACTATGTCGATATTTTTGTAGATATTTCTTTGTGAGGGCAACTGACTATTAGGTAATTTATTTTATATTACAACTACCATTCCTTATGCATAAGGCTTAATTCGGATTTGATACAAGCCATTAGCTAATTTATGTTATATTACAACTATGGATATTTTCGGTCACTTTGACGAGACGATGGTTTGTTTAATTTTGTGAGCCGTAGAAAAAGGCGGTAGAACATGAAATACCAATTTATTTTAAGGCGAATTGATGGATTGAAAATCACTGACCAACCTTGTAATGTTTTTTGTAATTGGCAAAATCTATAATGCTAAAAAAGTGGTATAATATCATTATAAATCTATAATGTTTAATCTGTAATGTTATAGGGAAAAACATTAATTTTGTAAGATTCATTGGTATAATATCACATCATTGTCAATGTGGATCTTGTTATGCGGTGTGAATGTGGAGCCCAAATATATATAACTTCCGGTACATTTCTTACGCTTGTACATTTCTTACCCTGTTTGGATTTGCAGATAGAGAGTTGTAGTCTATTTTTAAGGGAGGCTCTGTCCAATTTTTCCAAAAACTTCGTTCGGAGTTTTAGGCGATTCGTATCGTCATTTATAGTATATTTCATACATGTTTTCAATTTTTCCATAAACATCTGGATCGAAATTAGTCTAATTAATTGTTCCAATTTCGACCTAGAGTCCACCCTCTTTCATTTGTTTGGACCCTTGGACTACTAATTTTAATTTATTGTCCTAAAAATAGGGATACATTTCACAGACATGTCTGTAGAAAGACCTCTGCGGGTAAACCTATACTGGGGAGGACAAATACATTACGAGGGTGACTTTGTTTGTTATTTGCCTCGTACTTCCAACCGGACATTCACTTTGAGGCATAGAATTGGATACGGGGAGTTGGTTGACAGGATTTACCACTATATTGGGGTCGATAAAGGGGTGTTCAAGCTGAAATTGTTTCTTCGTCAACCGTTGGAGAGTTCCAAATATACTGTTTCCGCAGTGGTGGATGATGAAACTCTTGATGTAATGTACGATCTTTGGATCGAAAGAGTTTCATACATGGCGGAGATTTATATCGAGAAGGAAGAAATCGTCCAAATGCCTGTAGTTAATAGCGTATTCACTGGACCAATAGGTAATGTTGGTCCAATGATGTCGCTTGTACATGCATTCATGGATCCAACAAAGTTTAACTTTGGTTCTAGTTCAGTCGTTCAAGAGACTTCATCGGCATGTCACTATATGCATGATGATCGATCTATGTATTCATTAGAACCAAGACTCACACCAGGGTCCATGGATGCCCAGGATTATTTTCATGGCCTGGATTCGATTCCAAGTTTTGAAGATCCAGGGCCATCATGCCATATTTCTGCACATGGGATCGATTATAACCCTGGTCAAGGTTGTCGCAGTTCGGCTGAAGATGATCTATATGCTAGTATACATGATAGACTCCGTGCCTCTGAAGAAGATAATCCGGAAGACGATGACCGGGAAGTTGATGCGGAAGAGGTTGAAGAGTCGGAGTCGCAAGATGTGTCTGGTAGTGATTCGGATGAAGAGCATGAAGGTGGGGGTTTAAGAGTAAACCTCGATATGTTCCAAGAGGACAGACGCAATAGCCCAGCTGGCAGCTCTGCATATGTGCCAAGAGGAATGGCCTTTTTCTCCGATCTTGGGAGTATAGATGATGATGATATAGAAGAGGAGGATGGATTGGAGCGTATTGTAACATTCTGTGAGGAGAATAATAATATACGTCTCCATATGAGATTTGAGAGTAAGCAGCAGCTCAGTAGAGCAGTTAGGATGTGGTCCATCAATCACAATAGGGAGTTCAGAGTTATTGAGAGTAAGAGTAACACGTGGTTTGCTAAATGCAAATCATCAATTGAAAGAACTCCTTCCACTTCAACTTCCCCATCGTATCCACCATGCGACTGGTGTGTTAGAACCGTAAAGAAAAAGACCCATGGAATGTGGCAAATTACAAAATGGGTCAATGACCATAACTGCTTGGGCGATATGATTAGAAATAACAATACAAGCCTCACAGCTTCCGTTATTTCAAGGCACATTCTCCGTCGGGTTGAAGATGACCCTGGATTAAAGGTCAAGAACATACTAAGTGACGTTAAAGAAAACTTGAAGGTTGATGTGTCTTACAAAAAAGCCTGGTATGCCAGACGTAAAGCAATTGAGCTTGTGTTTGGATCTTGGGAGGCGAATTTTTCCGAACTACCACAGTATCTTGATGCCCTGGTACAATCCAATCCAGGCACCGTGGTAGAGTGGTCACATCATTCGGATAGTTCGGATCGAGTTAAGACCTTTAAATATGTATTCTGGGCGTTTGGGCCGGCTATTGAAGCATTCCACATGTGCAGGCCGGTTATATGCGTTGATGGCACTCATTTGCGTGGCGAATACAAGGGCAAACTCCTTGTTGCAGTCACTCAAGATGCGAACAACTACGTTCTACCAATTGCTTATGCCATAGTGGATGAGGAGACGATTTCCAGTTGGTCGTGGTTCATGGAACAATTGAGATATAATGTGGCGCTTGATCGACATCCTATCTGTGTCATTTCTGATCGCCACAATGGTATCATCTATACCATGACACACTTTGACTATTGGGAGGAACCTTTAGCGTACCATAGATTTTGCCTGCGACATGTTAGGAGCAATTTGATGACACACTTCAAAGGTTTACACCTTCGCAAGTTGTGTTGGGCAATGGGAAGGGCAAGACAATTACGCAAGTGGCGAATGTTCAGGAGAGAACTGCGAAGCATGTTTCCGGATGCTTGGAATTATCTGTCAGCCATTAGTCCAGAAAAGTGGTGCCTAACACACGACGATGGCCGTCGTTGGGGTATTCTAACTACCAACATATCCGAAAGCTATAATAATGTCTTGCGGGGGGCGCGTCATTTGCCAATTCGTGCATGCATTGATATGACTTTTCATCGGACAGTTGAGTTATTTAAGAGGAGAAGGGAAGAAGCTTCACATTGTCGCAATCCTTTTCCCTCAAAGATATGGCGGCGTTTTACAGTTGCTGAGCGGAAGGCAAGCGCCCACAGAGTCGTTGAGTTCGATGGCCCATCGGGCGTATACAAGGTCATCACAGGGCGGCGTGTCGATGGTAAAGGAGGCAATACGCAAACCATCAGGTTTTTTGATAAGACATGCTCGTGTGAAAAGTGGCAGATATACAGGCATCCTTGTTCACACGCTTTGGCGGTGTGCAGGAATAGAGGTGACAATCCGGGATTGCTTTTTGACCAGCATTTTACCAAGACAAGGTGGGCCGTCCAGTATTCAGGGAAGTTTTTCCCACTGCCGCATCAAGATACTTAGCAACAGGCTGGGTGGGACCTGCAGGCAGATCCGAGCAAATTTGTGAAACGTCGGGCAGGGCGAGTTCGAGCTAGACGAATTCGGAATGAGATGGATGAAAGGGATGCAGACGAACCAAGAAGATGTCGAAATTGTCATCAGACGGGTCACAATAGTCGAAATTGTCCGAATTATAGGTCTTGATTTGATCGACTCCCTAGAGATTGTGGACTAATGTTAGTGCATTTCTTTTTGCTCGTGGGGTTCGAGTTACTTCATTTGTGTAATTTTCTGGATTTATTTTAAATAATTACATTAGTGACTTTCATTGTTCATTAGTCAGAATTGTTGCTTCGTTTTGTACTTTGATATGTATTGAAATAACTAGTTTACACGTGCAGCCCAACAGTTTTATTCATTGCTCGCTAAATCCCCTATCCATTGATTTGTAACTTATTTGTTAAATGAATGCTTGGAAGGTGTGTTATATATGTAAGCACTCTTGCATGTACAGGTGGCAATTTATTTTTGTATATATTTTGGCAGGGAGTTATGGCCGCTTTATAGGGGTGATTCCGTCAAATTTTGATATTAATTGGTAAAATATAAATACAAATACATTGCTGCACGCTATGAATACATAGAGGGATAACAAATGTTATTAAAAAAAATAAAAATACAAGGTAAAGAGTTTTAGGCGATGTATAACGGATATATGGTCAAAACTTGCTAAAATTTTACATCCCTACCTTTTTTGATTTGTCAAAAAGTGGATACAGCATACTTTTTGGATATTACTTATTCATTGTTCTTGCAATTTAATCGTTGCAGATATTTGCCTGGGATTATGGCCGACACCCCTATCCCTGCAGGCCTACATCCAGGACCATTCGTGCACGACATTATATCGGCGGAAACTGCACACCGGGCACATTCCATTTTTCACGGACATATTCAGGGCAATCAGTTAGATGTCAGACGGTGTGACAGAGGATTTTGGGAGCATACGCCTATTCCTGATCCGGTTTGTCGTTATATTGCCTTGGCTGGATTTGTGGGGGTGCTAGAGAGTGGATATCAGATGGTTGATCATTCTTTGATCACAAGTTTAGTGGAGAGATGGCGGCCCGAGACGCATACATTCCATTTACCGGTGGGAGAAGCTACCGTGACATTACAGGATGTAGAGGTGTTGTGGGGTTTGCACATCGATGGTCCACCGGTTATAGGGGTAGACACATACCGCAGCATTCAGGAGTGGGGAGCCATCTATGAGGAGCTCCTTGGATTTTCTCCTGCAGTTGGATACTTTGATGGGCAGAGGCTAAAATTGGGATGTTTAGCAAGAGCCTTGGATACAGAGTTGCCAGCCGATGCTTCAGATGCCGAATGTAGGCAGCGTGCGCGCATCTACATCCTACTGATATTAGGTGGACATTTATTGTCGGATAAGTCCGGAAACAAAGTCCCTTTGTTGTATCTTCCATTACTGCGGGACTTGAAAACTGTTGGGCAATATAGTTGGGGTAGTGCGTGTTTGGCGACTCTCTATCGGTCACTTTGTGATGCCACGCATCCTGCCAAATCGGCTATTGCCGGTCCCTTAGTTTTGCTACAGGTACATTACACTCAATAGGAACATCAATCTTCGATTTTTTTCATTTTATCATTTTGCAATTCTAACATTGATTATAATTTTCTAACAGGTCTGGATTTGGGAACATATACCAACCATGCGTCCGGACAGAATCGCGCCGTTGGAGCATTACCCTGGTCCATATGCAGCTAGGTGCACGTTTCGCACCCATTTAGGTTTTTTAAATGGCATTTGATAATCCAACCAACTTCAATTTGCTTAAGCTTGGTTTCCTGCTTTATTAAATATAGGTGGAATAATGACTTGGACGTACACAGATTTGTTAGGCATGTTGTGCCCGCATTCCGAGATCAGCTGACAGGACTGCGTCCTGAAGAGGTATTGTACATATGTCCGGACAATAGGCCTTTGCCAAAATCGTGCCATTAGTCTTTTCTGCCAATATCTGGATAATTCAAATCATAAGTTTGTCATACTGCATTACATAGGTGGAAGAAGATGTTTGTTGGCAGGGACTTAATCTCCAGTAATGCTGGTTGTTTAGACTTTGATGTGCATGTTATGGCCAAAAGTGCCTTTTTTTGTGTAAAAAAAGGAAAACGTGTTTGGAACCTCACCCTTCGATTTGCAATGTAGCAGTGTTTGATGTGTTTTACGAGATTGGATATTATACTTTTGGTATATTACATGTGCGTGGGAGGTTAGATGGCCTAAAACGTTTGTCTCTAGCGTGTTTTGGAATTGTTTAGCAAGAGTACGAAAAATGGTTGAAAAATTGCAGTTTCTGCAATTATTGCAGAGAACTACAGATCCGAGCTCGGATTGTAAGTGCACAGACGGATCCGAGCGCGTATCCATTGATCCGAGCTCGGATCCAAAAAATTTCAAATAAATCCGAGGGTTCGTCTGTGCTTCCGAAGGTGTGGATCCGAGCCGTGACGGATCCGCACCCTCTCAGGTTCGATACGAGCTCGGATCGGTTTAGTTTGCTCCCTTTGTTGTTTATAGCGAAGTTCTATTTTTCTTGTCGAAATCATTCTTTCATTGTTATATTTTTTTCAGTTCATATGGCAGCCATATTCGGAGGACGTTCTCGCTTCTCTTCCTACGTATTGTACTGCAGGTCGGGACATTTGGAGGTCCATAACGTATCTTATCTGCTGGGATGTAGTTGAGCCGCACCTCCCGCATCGGGTTATGCGGCAGTTTGGATTATATCAGTCCCTGCCTGCTATGAGGTTAACGGATAATCAAGCGCATCTACATTCTATAGATCGCCGTGGTAGGGCGAATCAAGACTGGAGCACCACGCATAGACAATATCTTGATATTTGGACTGATCGACATGTGCATGTACAAGACGGCACTGTAATTGCAGATACTACATATCCATCGGATGAGTATGTTCAGTGGTATCGGGAGCGGACGGTGATTTATATCTCAAATCCGAGTCGATTTCCCGCTTTCCCAGAGGGCTTTCAGGGTGATAGCGCTAGGGCACAATATCTTGTACAGTTTGTTTCCAACTCACTGTTAATAATCACTTTGAGCGTATTCACTGTTTAAACTAATTTTTACCCCAGTATCTCATTTGAGCGTATTCATTCTAATTCTTATATTTGTTTTTGCAGAGCGATGCCATGTCTCGAATGTATTTCATGGCACAGGACTCTCTTGTAGTTAGTGATGAACAACACAGCGGATACTTTCAAGAGTTGAGCGACTTTGCATCCACGTCTTTGCATCATGTAGGAGAGTCACGCCGACTTGCATTCCGCCCTCCACACGTACCACATGAGATTCCACTATACCCTGATACATGTCGTGTCCAGCGAGCTCCTAGAAATACCCAGGGAAGTCAGCATGGCGGTGGGCGACGTCGTAGACTCCGATCACCAGAACCAACCATACAGACTACCTTCCATGGAGGTTCGATGGCTACGGAAGACCAAGCTGGCGCATCTACTTTTGTCACACCTCAGACCGAAGGCATGCATGGCAGAGGTGTATCGATTGGGCAATCTCACAGGTCCCCTGTGATGTACACAGAGTTTAGAACCGATAGGGACTCACATCGCCATGTTTCTGAGCAATGTGAAGGAGGTGAAGGCACAAGCACTGAAAATCAAGATGCTACACTGTTATCGCATATTACTCAGGTCCATACAATAGTGCCAAACCAACCACGTCGAAGCCAAAGAATACCCAAACCAACAACATGTGGTACTCATGGGAAACTTGGGCACCATTGATTGCACTAATGGTATTGTTATTGTATAAATAACCTTACTTATGGATTACATACTTTTGTTTGTGACATTTTTTTATATATTCTAAATTTTCAGGAATATGAGTGTTCCAACGCGAACGAGTTATCTTAGTTCTCACTTTATATGAGTACTCTTTTAAACACTACCAAAAAACTGCAGTTATATGAGTATTCTTATGCATTATACAGCCCTACACCTCTATTTTATACACATGAAATCAGTTAGATGTCGGAACTTCGATCTTGAATGTTCGTTCAAGAACACGTGTCAAAAGGCAGTTTTTCTTACCAAATTGGGTTTTAAGTGCTCCTAGAAATTCCATTGCATATACATGCACTGTGCATTTCAAGTGAATTTTGGTGATATCATGGTTATAAAAGCATACTTATTCATTTGATATGTATTTAATGCCCAAAAATGCCCTTTTAGTGTAAAAGTGAAAAAATGACCAAAGTTCCTCACCCCCCGAATTTTAGGCATGTAAATGTGTTTGTTGTGTTTTGAGAGGTTGGATATTGTGTTTGTGGTATATTACATGTGCGTTAGTCTTTAGAATTGATCCATGTTTGTCCAATTTCCGAATTGGAAGTGGCCGGAAAAAGGAAAAAAAGTTCCAAAAAATTGCAGTTTCTGCAATTATTGCAGAGAATCAAGGATCCGAGCTCGGATCACAAGGTGCCCAGATAGATCCGACCACGGATGAAAGATCCGAGCTCGGATCCAGTTCAACCCAGATAGATCCGAGGGCTCGTCTGTCTTTCTGTTGAGAATGATCCGAGCCCTGTCGGATCCGAGACCTTACTGAACCGATCCGAGCGCGGATCGGTTCGCGGATATAGCAGAAACGAGGCTTCGTTTCTGCTATTTTTAAAAATTTTCTTCCCTCTTCTCACCGAAACCCTACCCCTTTCTTCCAATCTTCCAATTTAACCATCAATTATCCAATCTTCCATCATAAAAACCTCCAAAAACCTCTTCTGATCAGTAACCCCAATCTGTTTTACCAACAAACAACATCAAACAAGGGTTTTGATCTTCAAAACCTCATTTCGGGCCGCAGCTGATATCCTCAAATTGGGGGGTATTTTGGCTTGTTTCTGTGTAAAATTTTACACCATTTTCATCCTCCATTATCAATCTACACATTTGAGGTAACAATTTGCTCATTTCTATCACATTTTTTAATTTCTTATTCTGCAATTTTTATAGTTTTTGGGAATATGATGATAAATGCATGTTTGCTGGGCTTTCTTGATATAATTGTGCCACATTGTGCTTAACGAGATTGTTACAGCTATTTTCATGCTTATTTTTTTCAAAACTGTGGATTTGGTGATATTAGTAAGAGTTTTTCTCAATTTTTGGGCATGAGCATTTTATTTATTTAGACTTGTGAATGTTCGTTTTCATTGAACAGAGGAATTTGATGCTGAATGAATGAATTATGATTATATTATGTCCGAAGTATGAATTGTGAATGAATGAATTATGATTATATTATGAAACAATTATGAATTGTGAATGAATGAATTATGATTATATTGGCATATACATTCTGCAAATGATGGTTAAGATTGAAAAGATTGATTTCTTTGATGACGATTTTACTTCAAAATATGCAATTGAGCTTTCTAAGATTTTATTTCAGATAGGTACTTCATGTTTTCTAGCACAAAATTTTGGTCGCCTTGACTCCACGCAAAATCTTGGAACCGAATGGCTCTTCAACTGTATAGTTATGATTTTGATCAAAAGACTCCACGCATGCCTTTTGGGATTAGGATTTGAGATTCTGAGTCTCATATGCCTTTCTGGGCCTTTGGCTTGTTGTCTATCTAGCTTTTGTCCAAAAGTTTACCTTCTTAACAAAGATTGATTCTAGTACCAAATATTGAAGATTTCAGAAGAGGCTTCGTTAGGGGGAGGGAAAGGGCAGTGGAAACACTCATTTAATTGCAATCCTGGTTTATTGACCGGTTCAAGGATCTCCTAACTCTTTGTATTCAATTCAGACATCATTGATTACGAGTACCATAGAATGGTAGAATGGTATTGTTATATATGCCAAATCTAGACTTGGAATATATATCCCTTAAAAAATGTGTTATCATTCGAAAATTTTTCTGCTCTCAATTTAGGCATTTCAAAACCAGATAAAAATTTCTGCCTGCAAAATTTTATCAAGTTGAACATGAAACTATCTCAGCATATAAAAATGCATCCATTATATGGTGTAACTTAGAACTGCGAGGTATAGTATTATAATATGAGAACCCTAATTCAATTTGTTTGTGTTTTACTTGATGTATTTTGTTAACAGTGAGCTTCAGTAGTCTATCTAGGATATTTGGTTGTGTTTTTTTGGCACATGTTGGCAGGGAGTTTAGCCCTTTTACAAGGGGAAACTCTGCCGAAATTTTCTAAAATTCTTATTTAACAAGTGTGAGCAAGTTTATCCGTTTTCTAATGAACGTTCAAAGCTTTTTGGTATAGGTATTATGGCTCGCACAAGGAGGGCTCGCATTCGTACTCCTACTCCTTCCTCAAGTGAGGAACACACACCCTCTATGCACGAGGAGTCACCTGAGCAAGAATCTTCCTCACCTGAGTCGCCACCTCGTTCTCGCCGGAAGACCACATCTACTAGCCGTGACGAGCCACCGCCGGACTACGATACCACACGATTCACATCGCTCGAAAACCAAGAGTGGTATGAAGCCGGACTGGACAAGGAGATCATCATTGAGAAACACTTGGCACCGGAGGTGGACGCGCACTATCACATTTCTACAGCATTCAAGAGACTTGGATGGGAGAACATCCTTCAGTTGCCCAAGCACTACTACCCCAACCTAGTCCGGGAGTTCTATGCTAATGTAGAAAACAAGGAGAGCCACAGTGGCAACCTCATTGTCTCACGGGTTAGAGGCAAGAGAGTGGCTCTCAATCGAGATGCACTGAGACGCTTCGTCGAACTGAAAGATGAAGGCGACGACGTCAAATTGACCAAGGAGTTCAAAGCTAGAGATCCTTGGCAAGTCGGAGAGGCTGTGGAACGTCTAAAGGGCCAGTATCGTGAGCGAGGAAGTTTGAAAAAACTCACGGTTTATGCCGACTCCTTCGAGCATCGGTACCACCTGATCTTCTATCTTTTTGCTTTTAATGTGGTGCCGAAAAAGAGTGGCAAACGGGAGATCCGAAATAGCGATCTCTATTTTCTGGATAAGATGATACATGGAGTGGGTAGGCATATGACCGGAATTCCTCTACCCAGCATTATCATCAGTTATATGCGGACCACAGCTCGCATGAGGCCCGGCGACACTTGTTTCGGATTTCCTCGACTACTATCACTTGTTTTTGAGAAACTCAAGGTTCCTCTTGGAACCGAGAGAGCGGTTGTAACTAGGTCGGCCGAGGAGGTGAATGCTACGATACTCAAATCCTTGGGTATTTCTGAATATTTTGGAGCTGCTTTGGTCCGGGACACAGGAGAAGCATCGACTTCCACTCAGCCTCCGCCTCGCACTGAACCACAAGCGGAAACTCAAGGGACGGAGGCACAACAGACTCTTCCTCCTCCGATTCCGCGACCACCTCCTCAACCGCGCTCCAAGTGGCAAGAGCTCCTAAATGCCATTTGTTGTATGGAGACGCGAGTTGTTGAGCGCATTGACCAAACGGAGCGGATGATGACCGAGCGGCTCGACCGACACGATCGCCGTCTTCGTGCGATCGAGGATCATTTCCATATCCGCCGGTCCCCTACTCCTACAACTCATCAGGAGGAGTGCCATATTGGTACCTCGCAGGGTCCTCATGGAGCCGAGGAGGGAGTAGACCCTCGTTCCCAGCAGCCATGATGCTCTTTAGCGGATTGGATCTTTTATTTCTTTATTTTTCTTTTCTTTTGTTAAGACAAACTTTGTACATTTTATTTTTCTTTTAGTTGAATCATCTTGTGCTACTTAAGCATGTTTGGTACCCTTGTTGTCTCATTTTGGACACAGATTGGATGATTGTGATGATTAAGGGCTTCAAATTGCATCACCACCTTTTTAATTGGAAGTTTAGGTTGTTTTACCTTCCTCTACAATGAGGACAATGTGTCTTGAAATGCATGATTTTAGTTGTTTATGGCTTCAAAATGTTGGAATTATATTTGGAGATACTGTACAGAGGAGTTATTTTTCTGAATTTGAGGATGTTGGCAGGGAGTTTCATCCATTTTTATGGGGAAACTCTGTCAAAATTTTTCGAAAACGTTTTCCAATATTTCATTCCAAATCTTCCAATTAAATGCCCAAAATGTTCCAATTTGAAGTGTCTAATTCTTCCTTTGGATAAAATGCTATGTGTATTTTAGAAAAGTTTAATTCTTATTTGGCTTGGAATGAATTATTATGCTATTAGGATTTTTACATTTTCCAAAGTATATTTGGTTAAATAAGAAAAATTATGCTTGAAAATGGCTTGAAAATGTTGTCTAGGGCTTGAAACTGTTTTACATTTTAGTTGTCTATATCTTGAAAATGTTGGTTTTGTATTTGGAAATATTGTCATAAGGTTAATTTTCTTGAAATTGAGGTTGTTGACAGGGAGTTTTGACCATTTTTTTGGGGAAATTCTTTCAAAATTTGTAAACAAAATTGTCCACAATTTCAAGTTAATGGCCAAAATGTTCAGTTTTGCCCATTTTTTTGAATTGATTAAATGGGTGGATAAATGCATTATTTTTTTGAGATTGTGGGGGACATTCCATACGAAGTTCATGCACGAGCTGAAATCAATGGGAAGATAGTCCCTAGGATAAAGTGCACAAGAAATTGGGAGAAAAAATGAAGGAAAAACGAAAGAAAAGAAAAATTAGGAAATTTAATAGAAGCGATCCGTGCTCGGATTCGTGAGAGCTAAGACAGATCCGATCCCTCGTCTGTACTTCTGTAGGAGTGTATCCGAGGTCAGAAGATCCGCCCTCGGATCCATCATGCGAAGTCCTCGGATCCTAACTATCCGAGGTCGGATCCTAACTATCCGGGGTCGGATCCTAACGATCCGACCTCGGATTTATATTCAAGCTTCCCATCCAAGGATCGGATCAGTGGTCTCTCTACAGCAAGTGTCACGCCCGTCTTCCTTAACCTTAACGATCCGACCTCGGATTTATATTCAAGCTTCCCATCCAAGGATCGGATCAGTGGTCTCTCTACAGCAAGTGTCACGCCCGTCTTCCTTAACCTTTCTTTGCTTTCATTTTTTTCCTTTTCCTTTCCAACTAACAAACAAATAACATGCACTTCATAAAAATAACTTATATAATTTTTTTTAAATAACATTGCGTTATGCAATTTCTAAAATTACGGTTGACATTGTAACATATATTAATGACTATTAACTATTATATTCTTATAACTAATATTCATCGGTGTCAACAAATAAATACGATTGATTAATAACAAAGGAAAATTATAATTTGATCAAAAACATTTATTTGATACAAAAGGAAAAACACTTAATATTTTATTCACAACAAATACTCAACACCTTACATGTTAACAATTTCATTCTATTTTTACATTGATCTATAAAATAGAAAGAACATTAATCTATGAGATAGAAAGAACTATCATGTGTACTTTTTCCACCATTTAAATGTATTATAATTAAATAACGTATTTTCAACCGTACAATTACCAATTTTTGTTATTATAAAAGAATTATGCATGTATAGTAAATTATATTAAAAAGATTATTGTTAATCTGATTTTGTTTTAGCTCATATTTGATGACTTTAGCCACGTGCAAGTTCTAAAATAAAAAAAAAATTTATTCCTCTAAACATTACAGATTTTTAAACAAAATTTCTCTAACCTTTCTCCGAAAAATAAGATTTTCGTACAGATTTTAAAATAACATTTTACTACCGACACCATTTTAGTAAAGGCAACTTCTACAAAACAAACAATATTTACATTTACTTTTATATTTTTTATGGAGCTCGTACATATCATTTTAAATCTTTTTCCTAACATTTTTTAAATTAATTTTCTAAAAGTCATACTTATAAATGCGAAATCTAACAAAAAAGTTAAATACAATTTTTGCAGGTCAAATTTAACAAATGCGAGCTATTTGCAAAATTTTAAATATTTGCAACATTTTTTAAAACAAAAATTAGAAGCTTTCTGCAAATAATTCCCTACCTCTCAAAAAATACAAAATAAAAAAGATAAGAGCTCGCATTTGCTTTCTGGAAATAATTCCCTAGCTCTTAAAAAAGAAAAAAAAATAGAGAAGAGCTCGCATTCCGCGAATGCGAGCTCTTTTAAGCTCGCATTCGTGAAATGCGAGCTCAGTGAGCTCGCATTTCACGAATGCGAAGACCCCCCGATGGAAATTAATCCCAAAATCACCCCTTTTGTAGAATTTTTTTTAAATTCATCACAAAGTTGGAAATTTCTCCCTCAAAGGGACACTGGGTAGAGGAATTTTGTTCAAGAACTTGAAAGATTGCTCATAGAGGCATATACTGATGCTGATTATGCAGGGTCTGTTGTAGATCGTAGATCAACTTCAGGATATTGTACATTTCTTGGTGGGAACCTAGTGACATGGAGGAGTAAGAAGCAATCGGTTGTTGCAAGATCAAGTGCTGAAGCAAAGTTTAGAACTATGGCTCATGGAGTTTGTGAATTGCAATGGCTCAAAATAATACTTGATGACCTTAAAATCAAGTGGGAAGGACCTATGAAACTCTATTACGACAACAAGTCTGCCATCAACATTGCACACAATCCAGTGCAACATGATCGCACAAAGCACATCGAAGTAGATAGACATTTTATTAAAGAAAAGCTGGATAGCGACATGATTTGCACTCCATATGTAGCATCAAATAATCAATTGGCAGATGCCTTAACTAAGGAAATGCCAATTTTCAACTTTGAAGACATTACATGCAAGATGGGAATGGAAAATATCTATTCACCATCTTGAGGGGGAGTGTTAAAAATCTAGAATATCTTTTCTGATTCTATGTATATTCCATGATTTCTATTCTATTTTAGGATAGAATAATTTACTCCTAATGTATTTTAGGATAGAATAAATTAGCTCCTAATTTTTAGGAGATTACAGATTTCATGGAATTGACAAAAGTCAAATTCCATTTGTATAAATGTTGTACAGAGCCTAGAACAAAGAAGATAACAGAACAATTCGGTTTTCTTTTTGTTCAAGTTTACTTTTTGCATTTGTTTATGTGCCTTTGCTTTTCACTTGCCAAAGATCGTAGGATATTGAATTTTTTTGGTCTTGGGAAAAGAAGCATTGGATGTTATTACAGGATTCAACCAGTTTAATAACAACCTGACAGATGGACAGTGAGATGCTCTTCTGGTTTGTTTAATTGAGAGAGCACCTCCTGTAAATCAAGTGTATCGTTTCCGATATTCATTTTTTGTCATCCCTTTGGATGGACTGCCATTCTCCCTTTAAGCTGGGTCAAAGTCTTTTGGATTGCCATTATCTCCAATGGTGCTCAAGCTATAGGTTTGAGAGAGAGGCACTCGATCACATGTGAAGTAAGTGTCTCGAATACCATTGGTAGTGAATTAACTGCAAGTTTATTATGATTATCATAAACTTGATTTTCCTTTTCAGGCTGGTTTGCCATACTTCCCTTTAGACTTTCCTGATACCAACCCATATTCTTGCTTTATGGCAAGGGAGGCAGCTATTGCTGATCAAAAGGAAAAGCTTCGACCTCATTCCCTGAGGCCTCTCAGAGTTCCACATTTTCCACCTTGGGACTGTATCCACAATGGTTCCGAGGGAAGATCTACAGTAGGGGTCACCAAATTTCCTCCAGTTAGTAAGTACTCGATGAAAATTTTAAATTGCAAAAATTGTGATGCAGCAGCTGTGGGAAGTCATGGTGCTGTTTTTAATGGCTTTGTTGCAAGGACATCTGATGTGCCGATTCATTTTGTGAGTCAATGTCAAAGATGATAAATTGCTTCTATTCCCAAATTTTCCTGATGGAAATGCTTGACTAAGGTTATGAAGGATAATGATTTAATTACCCGTCAAACAAATGGCATCGGCTCTCAATTATTGTGTTGCCAGAAACTATGCTTTGTGAGAGTTCTTTTGCATGCCTACAAGGAAGGTGTTTTTGAAGAGGAAGCTGTGGTTTGTGCTCCTCATGCCAGTGATATAAATATGTTTTCGTCAACCAGGTAGAATTTCTTCAGAAATATTCACAGAGTTCTTTTTATTTGTTTGGCTTGTTTTGCGCAGCTTACCCAGACTATTTTGAGTTGTTTCATTCAAATGAAAAATGATTGTCTTCTTTACTAAATTTTATTGGTGAAAATGCAAGTGTATAGGTGCCATGCTGAGATGTTGAAACCGTCAATATCTGGTATACAGTGGATTGGGGCATTGTTTTCCTCCTTTTTCCTTTACCACTTATGACTTTACTTTTTCCTTTTCATGAAACAAGTGGATGTGGTACATGTTTCTGAAGTATGAAAAGGCTTATGATTTGGTTCAACAAAACTGTGTCCTCAGTATTCATTAAGCAGCAACTGTTGGAAACCACAAGGCAATAAAAAATAATATTAGGTTGGACTTTGACTGATTTACTAGTCAGACAACTAGAAACCTTTTATTCCCAGAACCTGCACTACTGCAATTTTTTACTGCCAAACAAGGCCTATTTTGCAAATTCTCATGTAAATTTTGGCTTACATGGGTGATATCCAGTTATATTCTAACTACTGCTGTCAAAGATTGGTTTTGTGTTTTAGGTCTTAAGGTTCATAACATATAGCAAAGTCTTCACTAAAAGAATTGGGGGAGATATCATAACTTTTTGCTATGCCTTGTTAGATGATGGCTTAGATTGCGAAGCTCATTTGAGGGATTGGTATTTCTGTTGTGCGGGTTATTTTCACCAATCAAGTTATGATGCTGTGTAACCATAAGGTTGTTGAGGTTGAACTAACTTAAGTAGGGCATGCAGCCTCGTAAATGCGCTTAGGAGTATGTATGTATCACATTTTTGGGAAAATTAAAAAAGAGGAACTTTGGAAACTGGAACTTTTAAGGCTTCAAGTAACTTTTTAGGCATCTTCTTGCAAACAATGCAGACTGGAGGATGCTGGAAAATTTCAAGCACCTCAGTCTTTGCCGGGTTCATATTTTGTTCAGCAGCCATCTGGGAGATGGGCACTTCAAGTACCAGAAGAACCGGTAGTCAGGGAGTCTTTTAGGTGGCCAATTGGTTTTATTACAACTGGGTTCATTCAAGGCAGGTAATTATTGTGTATTCTGCATGTGAGATTGTGAATGAACTTTTCTTTGCTTTGTGAATTTATTTGATTGACGTGAGTTCCTTTCGACATCATTTGTTTGTCATTTTCTTTAGTCTTTTTGGTTTATTTTTGTGATTTTGAATGTTGTTTTAATGGACATACAGCAAGAAGCCTGTGGCAATAGCTCTATGTGAGGCGGTCTTGCTTGCTCATCTTAGAGACGATCAATGGAAGACCATCTCTGTTAGCAAGAGGAGGAAGGAAATTTACGTTCTGGTTAGGAATTTTAGGTCCACCGCATGTAGACTTGCTCTTGCCACCATAGTTCTTGAAGCACGGGAAGAAGATATGGAATTCATGTGATCCCAAGTTTCAACTGTGAAACTATATTCTTGATGGTAGGATAGAACATTTTGTGGAGAGCCTTGATTTTCCTCTTATTTGATGTATTAATGGAATAGTAAACTGGTAATGCCTGGTTACATTAGTACTTCTTCCGTTTGGGTACTTGTGCCTGAAAATTTGGTGGAATTTTGTTTCGAATCAAAGCATCATAAGGCAAATGGGTCATTAGTATACTAGTGGCTATAGACTTTAAATCAACTGTGGAAGTCTTGAAAGGAAGAATAGCTAACAAAAAGTTGCCCCTTCAAACAAGATGGTCACCGGTCTTGTAGAGTGCTGCAACCAATGTTTTGAAAACCGGACCGGACCGGCCGGTTCGACCGGTTGAACCGCGAACCGGCCATGGCACCGGTCCGGTTCAATGACATTGTTGACTTTGCTAGAAAATCGGTCAAAGACCGGTTGAACCGTGAAAACCGCCGAACCGGATTGAACAGGCGGTTTTCCGGTTTTCAGCTTTCCCCTTTTTTTTTTTTTTTTTTTTTTTAAAAAAAAGTTTTGCAAAATGCAACTTTCAAGATTCGAACCCAAGACCTTTGTAATAAAAGACCAATGTATTAACCATTACACCATCACATCTTATTAGTTTTTTTTAATAACTTATTTATATAAAGCAAACACTCATATTTCTTTTTTCCATTTTTCTTACAAAATCTCATCTCCTCATGGCTCTTTCTTTTTAATTTTCAACTCTCTCTCTCTCTCTCTATCATCTTTTCTTTTGTCATTCCCTTTTTAATCAAACCTCTTTATTTTTAATTTATTGATGTTTTCTTCCATCTTTTTATTTTGTTTTTGTCCATTAAATTGAACAAAGTTGAAAAAGAATTTTTTTTAACCCAAATTATTTAATGCCACAACCACTCACTTTTATCTTATTTTTTGTTTTTTTATTAAGTTTACATTTCTATTTTCGATTTTCTTGACTTCCTTCTAACTCCAAATTTTCTTTTTTAAATTGCAATCTCTAAATCCCAAAACGTAAATTAAAATTTAAGTTCATAATATCTAAATTCTCAGAGACATGAATTTTGTATAATTTCAAAATATTGTGATATTTTGGGGTTGAATTTAGATATAATTGAAATTGAGATGAAATTTATTTGTTTTAACTTATAATTTAAAAAATTTATTTTTAAAAATCCAAGTTATTAAAAAATAGTAAACTTTTCATCATATAAAATATTAAATTAGTCCATTACATGTCTTATTTTGTACATATATATATTTATATAAATTATTTTTTATAAAATTCATTGAACCGAGGTTGAACCGGTCCGACCGGTTGAACCTCGACCCTTTTACTTCACCGGTTCAATTAACGGTCCGGTTTTTAAAACATTGGCTGCAACCAGATAAACAACGGATTCGGAATGATTACCAGAAAAGATGGTCACCATCCTCCATGAGGTATAGCTTTCTGTTCACAAGTCTAGCCTTGTTTGGTTCCAGGAAGCCATTGAGGAAAGGAAGGTAAACTAATGGAAAGTAGGTTCCTTGTAAACCATATTCTTTTCTCTTGTTTGGTTGACAAAGGAAAGTACTAGGGAAATGGAAAAAGATCTTGAATTATGGATTTGGTAGGAGGACATAAATAGAAAACAAATTTAAAAAAGAAAATGCAATTGAATTAAACAATTACCAGTTATATTGAAAATTCATGAATTCACAATTTTAAATGTTTGATAATTGGAGTTCAAAAACAGTTTGAGATTTAGGTCATCGAGTAATAACTTCGAAACTTTTTGTCATTTTTGATTGATTAACAGCCCAAATGCACCAAGAAAAGAAAATTAGGAGGAAAAATAATAGGAGTGAAGACAACAAATATATAAAGAAAAAGTAAGATAAAAAATACCGTCTTGTAATTCAAGTGCCATGTGGTCTCTTTTATCCTTTTCTTTTCATAATTGCTAAAAAGTAAAATTTCTTTATTTCCATTTGGTCATTTCACAATTTTTCATCAAACTTTTTGACCTTGAATTCATGAACTACAAAACACATAAAATTGTTTGGTTAATAAGGTAACTCATTAAGTTGCAAGTAAATAGAACAATAGCAAAGTGCCAATTTGGGTGATTAGAACATTAAGCTGCAAACAAATCACACAATTGCGAAGTGGCAATTTAGGTCATACAAACAAGTTCTGACAGAAATTTTATAATTAGTATACTTAGATCAACCCATTAGTATGAATTGATAAGTTGGATCAACTCATTTATACAATCATTTATACTAGTACGAAGAAATAAGTTGAAAATTATCTAAATAACCCAAACACCCATCAAGTCCAATTACAACTTTTTCCTTGCTCAAGATGTTACAAAATCACTTCCTATTAGATAAATTGAATGATAAAGATACATTAATTCGAACTAAATACTATGTCAATAATGAATTCGAACTAAATACTATGTCAATAATTTTCATAATTTTTGAATTTGTTTTGCAATTGCTAAGGATGATAGTCATATAACTTGAGATTGCCTGGATTAATCCATACAGATGGTACAACAAAAAGAAACAAATGATCATGAATCTGATCACATAGTTCATGGTGACAACCATATTTTCATAACAACGAAATTTGGCAATTTTTTTCCTGGAAGAGAAATAGGTTAATATCATTTTTTTCAGACAAAATGTAAAAATTTATCGACTGATAAAAGTAGGGAATTTACCAAAAGAGAGCAAAATAACTCAATAGTTTTGGTGCAGGAGAGTATTGGACTAGATGGTCATTTATCTTAAGTTCAATGAAGAAACTGATCAACAGTTTGTCACAAACTTTTTCTAGATGTCTCAGTAATGAACAAAATATAATATATGTTGTTTCAATGAAAATTAAACATTAATCAATGTTGTCATGCCCCAAATTCATTGAATTTTCAAAATTCATAACTGATTATCCAAACCAATCATAATAGAACAGACTATACAATTACACAAGGAGTAAAACTATAGCCTAAAAATTAAATAACAAATGCCACCTAATAAATAAGTTGAAACCTAAAACCTGTGACATCATTGCTGAACATAACTGGAAATTCAAACTAAAGTACTCCATTAAGGTATACAACCCAACCGCGTAGTTTCATCCAATCCTTAAAGATCTGAAAAGAAAAATAATAATTATGGGGTGCGCTCAACAACTCAGTAAGTGATCAAATGCTTAATCAGTTAGATTAACTAGTGTAGTCAAACAAGATTTCACATAGTTATTGTGAAAAATAATAATGTTTTCAATAATTACAAAAATTTATGCCATCATGAAACCAAAATTCCAACAATGAGATCATTTTTCTACATACACAATTAAGTATACTTACATCACACAAGCCACAAGATAATCTACATTACGAGTCAAGTTTAACCGCCTTGATTTAGTCACAGGTTACAGCTCCTCCGGGTTTGGCTCCGTGGTTGTAGTCCCAGTTGGGGGAGAGCCACGTCCAGGGGTCGAATCCCGGCATTACCGAGGCTGGTGATGCTTGGGGCGAGCCGCTCCCAGCCCGCAGTAGGGATTAGTTGGGATGTACGGTATTACCAGTCCATGGGCCCAGATACCCTGCTGCGCAAAAAAAAAAAAAAAAAAAAAAAAAGATTTAGTCACAGGTTACAGTCTTTCACTCTAACTTGGGTCACAGCCACACATTTAATCCTGGTATAGTTTGGTTGCATGTATAGTTCTCGAACTATCGATTTATGACACACAAAATTAAGGTACAAAGTATCTAAGTTTTTAATGAATCTTTCATTGTAAACAATATATCAATTCACAAGAATTCGTAAAGTATCAAATCCATGACGGTAGATCACTTGATCCGTTCCCAGTCAAAATCATTGACAAATAAACTTATATAAACGTGCATTTACAACAATAAGCAGTTTTAATATAAACCAATTATACGTTATCAAAAACACTTGTTAGGAATTATGTCACTCTAAAAATTCTAATATAGAAAGCAGTTCTGAAATCAATCCTTGTGTATCATCTCAACCTATACTAGTTAGAATCTCTTAGACTGAATTATTCATCACTGTTCTTGAATTTCCGAGCCTCTTCCATGAAATCATTTGAATCCCTTTGGCTTTAGGAGCCATCATAACATTTTTTTTAAGAAAAAGAATGACGGAGAAAATTTAGGTTTTCTTGTCCCCCCTCTTGGCGCCTCATACTAAAACTAAAAGTTAAAATTAATGATTGGCCCTTGAACTTTATTTTATTAATGAACCTATCCAATCCTTAAAATTACAATTCTTAACCGTCAATATAAATTCTATTGCCCAATTTTTAGCAACACAAACAATAATAAATATTTTTTTCAGCGCATCATATGCTTAAGAAATGAGATTAAACCTTTTTAGCCTTTGTAAGATATATCTAAGAATATAAATCTATGTACCGTCTTTCAAATCTAGAACTTCCAGAGTTTCATAATTTACAAATTACTTGACAACTGAATGAGTGAATAATAAATACAAATATATAGAGCCGGGATATGAACATATCAAGAAATAGCAATGTTGGTTGCAATACAGATTTCGTTGCCTAAAGAAAAAAACCAAGAGAATTGGTACAAATATCAATTTATTAATTTGAGAATAAAAAGAGGTTAGAATCTTTGTAATTTTCTTGAAACAAAGAAAGAAGCCCTCTAATTCTTATTCTTCTCTTGAAATTGATTTGATCAAAGGATTCAAAGGCTTGTTCTTCAATTGAAAGGGTGTTTTCTTGTCCATGCTCGTATAGAACAGACCATGATAGACATAACCTATCTATAGATTTAACATTATGGACTAGCAAATCTTGTGAATTATTACCGGGATCATTCGTGCAATTTGGACATGTCATGCTGGGTAGATAAAATGTTGTTCTCTTTGACACAAAAAAGGATTCATCTAGCTTTTTGCACATCCAATGAACTGCTGCCACCATAGCCTTGAGTTTTTAGTAAGATGCCATTTCAGAAGAGAATGAAATTAAAAAACTATGTCCAAATATAATATCCTCTCTTATATTGTATTGAACTCTACTAATGGATACGATGTGGTTACAGATGTTTCTGGCTATCATATATTCACTATTTCTGAATTGATATTAACATAAATCGTACCGTGCACCTGATTGACAATTACAAGCTTGGATGGACATTACATTTGCATTACCTTCATTCGGGATAGACTAATTTTATTCTGCATGAGCAGGGAGGGTGATTTGCTACAATGTTATGGCATGCTTACCATTGATACTGAGCAAAATACCGTTGCTGCTAGAGGAAACATAGATTTATCCAAGCTAGCCATCGTTATATAGCCCTTTTCCCCGGCAAAAGTTCTAATAATACTGCCCCAAGACCACAGACATCAACACTCTTCACTGTCAATACATGTAGACCAAAGTATTCTGTACCAATGTAGCCAACTGGCTTGGTCAGCCTATTATCGCACTTGGACTCTGGAATGTTTAGTAATAATCGAAAATCCAGAAACTTTAGCAATTCAATTTGCATCAATCAGTATGTCGGTAGATTTAATCTCTGTAAATTATGGTGGAATTGCGTAGTTGTCAAGGTTATACATAAATGCGCTGTTGGTTTTATATGGTAATGACTCATAAATCACTCTTGCCAAAATGGTGTATTTTTGCAATTTCAGTCCAGAAGACAAAGTCAATGCTACTCTGCACTCTGCAGTATCCCTGACTAACGCTCAAGCTCTTGTAAGTATAGTTTTTCTAAAAATGGACATTGAATATTCATAAATGTATATCTGTTAACATCCATTAGTCAGGCCTTAGCAGTTTTCTTGGCCAAATACTACTATAACATAAGGGTACACAGAAAATTAAACAGCAGTTAAAGAATTCAATCATGATTGCTATTCCAAAAAGCATAGAAATATCCTTTCACTCACTTTATAATCACTAAATATATGAATGATTTCTTGCATTCATCTGCTGTTAGAATCTAATAATGAGGAGCTATTGGCCATCAAGTTACTGCATTGTAATGAAGGCAATTAAGTCTAATATTCAAAAACTCAAAACAAAAAATATTCATTATTGTTTCTGTGCCTACTTACAGTTGTAAGTTGTGATCACTGACCAAGAAGGAAAGCCCCAAGATGATTCAGTGCATGACAGGCCTTTGCAGCAAGCATATTTTTATGTAGCAGGCAGTTTCAGGTCATTATCCCCAATATGAATGATTTCTTGCATTTATCTGCTGTTAGAATCTAATAATGTGGAGTTTTTGGCCATAAAGTTACTGCATTATAATGAAGGCAGTTAAGTCTAATATTCAAAAACTAAACACAAAAAATATTCATTATTGTTTTTATGCCTACCTACTGTTGTAAGTTGTGATCACCGACCAAGGAGGAAAGCCCCCAGATGATTCATTGCATGACAGGTCTTTGCAGGAAGTAAATTATGTTCTGAATACCAAGCATATTTTTATGTAGCAAGCAGTTTCAGGTCATTATCCCCAAAGATGTGCATTAGCCTGAAATGGTTCTATCCATTCGCAATTCTTCATTACCCCCAAGGATGTCCATTGGCCTGAAATGGTTTTTATCCATTTGCATTATACACTCAAAGCAATTCAACAACCAGATCATCCTTTTTTGGGTAAGGATTAAAGTTTCAGTTGGCTATAGTAGGTTACCGCCAGAAATAATGAAACATTATGTCTGAAAACCAAAATAGAATAAAAATACAAGCACAAAAACAGAGAGCTAGTCTTTTATTTCCTTTTTCAGGACTAAGGTAACAATTTTAAATCTACCCAATTCCTTGGCAATTATGAAATCGTTCCCCATCAATATCAGTAAATTTCTGCATCTCCATTTTCTATTAAATACTCAAAACATGCAATATATGTTATGCGGTTTAATGTCCAACAAATGCCTTCACAATAGAAAGGCCTTCGTCATTGCATCAACAGGCTTCTTCATCTGATTATCTTTGTAGTATAGATATGCTAGTTGGTCCCATGCCTCTGCAGGAACCTTCATTCCACTCGCCACAGCTTCGTACCACTGCTTCTGCCTGTCCCAGCAATCTCATTTCAGCATAAGCATTAAACAAGTCCTCAAAAACTTCCAAGTCATAAGCCATGGGTTTTCAGAGATTCCCCTTCCTGGAAAATCCTTTCAGTTCCTCGAATGTCATCCCAACTGATTGAAAATCGTATCATGTCATGATGCTCTGAGTTGCTTACATTGCCCCTCTTGTTGCACAGATGCCAGAGTTGACGACTGAATTCTAGTTCTTGTTCGTCGAGTGCGAATTCATATCAAGGAGAAGTTCATGAACGTATACCGCACACTCTGCTCCCCCCTTGAGCGTCTCTGCCTTGTTCAGTATCTCAGAAGACTTTTTTGCCAGGCTAGCTTTTAAGCATTCCTTTGCTGCCATGAAAAAGAAATGTTGGATCCTGCATGAACTAGAGCCTCCATCTCGATTTTCTTCAAGACTTTTCCTGTGGCTTTAGTATAATAATCAGCAGCATATGCTTTCAACAAGAAGTAGTACTCAAAGTTGCTGCAACAAAATGCCTTTTGTTTCCATTTCTTTCACAAACTTCTCGAAGTTTCTTAGTCTATCACAACTCAAATTAGAGGTTAAGCATTTTCATGTATGATAACTTTTGTGTTACAACAAGATGCTGTCATTCTCTGCATAAGTTCCTCAGTTTTCTTCATCAACTTCTTGGCATAGCAACTTGAAAGAGCACCATAAGCTTTGGATGTTTTACAAACTGTCTTGAGACATTATTGAAGTAGTCATCTGCCTCTTTTACTCGTGCCTGAGAGATAAAATTTTAGCCTATCAGCAACATCTCCAGGTGATAGGTTGGAATTGCCACTCATCCCTGCAACCGACTAATTAAAAAAAAGAACTCTCAGGCAGCTATTAGCATCGACCACTAACCTCCAGGTGTAGGTAGGGAGCTATGGCTAAGGGCACTCCAGTGGTCATTGTGATTATATTGGTTATATCTGTTTACATCTCCATACATTTCCAGCTGCAAGGACACAAGAAATCAAGCAACATTCATGGAAATGGCATTATGTTTAATGCAACCGTGTCCAAGACAAGACCTGGAGCATATAGAAAGATAATGGATGCCATTGCATCGGCACCCATTCAGAGTCAATCCAGGTACTACATTCATGTGGAGGCGGGTATCTATGAGGAGATAGTGGAAGTGTGGGGAAATAAGACAAATATAGCTTTGATTGGAGACGGTGAAAATTTAACCAAAATCACAATGAACAGGAGATTCCCTGAGTTCAAAACTTACGAAACTGCCACTGTTTGTAAGGACTTCTGACTGCAATTTATGCTTTCTATTTTTGCTTTAGTAGGATCACAACATTTCAGCATTTTACGTCTAAATGGTGAATTTTAATGAAAAGTTGAGTAGTAAAAGGCAGAGTGGGTAAAACAGGGGACATCAGAAGTCTTCCTTTTGTTTCTTCTAACTTCTTTCTTTTTTCTTCACTACACTATAGCACTTCACCATTTGTCTGTTGCAGTTCATTGAAGCTCTCCTTTTAATGCAGCAAAGAAGCCTTCTAGTAGGTTTAAACAAGTCTATTCCAATTATTTAGGTGATATGGCTGTGTTTCAGAAACTTTATTAGCTAGAATTTGATATCAATATTGTCTATGTTATTGAGTCCGCGTGTGTTATGGTACTAAAGTGAGATACGGAATGGATTTATCTTAGTTTTACATAAAGGCCTAGTTGCCAGATTGTTTGCATGTGAGAAAACAATAATCAGAAATTTAGTCTCTCAATTTATGTTCTTATTCTCACCCTCTCTCACCTTGTGATTTTGCCCTTTTATCTAAAGGCCTTACAGTCTGTTTCGTTTTGTTTATCAAATCAAACCTCACTGCTTTGTCCTATTTCTTCATATTCATTCTTCCAAGTGAAGTTTAAATGAATATTTTTTAGGGCCTACAAGCATGTACAAAAGGAAGCAAAACTGAGTTAACTGATAACAATTACCCAATGGGCAAAATTAATGCATTTACACTAAGAAGCCTAAGGAAATCGTAGTGGTTCATAAGCTTGCAGAAGTATCCTAAACCATGTAAATATAATCAAATAAACCATGCCTGCAACTGAAGAAGGTAAAAAAAGTTGAACAACAAAATGCAAGCACTCAGATAAAGATAACTGCACACTTACAGAAATGCAACTTCAGCATTTAATTGTTGCCTATATCCATATCAAACACAAGATTTCAACAATATCAAACATGCACACTTTGTTTCTTCCCATATAGTATCCTAAACCATGTAAATATGACCAAAAAAAGCATGCCTACAACTGGAGAAGGTAAAAAAAGTTGAACAACAAAATGAAAACACTCAGATAAAGATAATCGCACACACACAGAAATGCAACTTCAGCATTTAATTGTTGCCTATATCCATATCAAACACAAGATTTCAACAATATCAAACATGCACACGTTGTGTCTTCCATATAGTATGTACCCTCTACTACGTCTAGCTCTACAAAGTTACAGTGGCTTTCAAATTTCAAAACTTTAATGCTTCAAGCTCATTTGATTCTTGCAGCAATCTATTCTCCTTGGAGTACTACTACAATTTCACATACACCATGCTGCATTATTAAGATTATGTAATTCATACATTCGACACTGTACGATGTCTAAATTTAATAACATAGAATAGACGCCCATCGTAAATAGTGCTGACTTCTTTGCAGGAAGCTTACTTCTTTGGCAATAATAATATCAACTTATCAGTAGAAAGAATATTCAAAGATCATATATTCATAAAGAGATTTTCAGGTTGCATAGTTTTGGAAGATAAAGATTTTGAAGTTCATTTTGGTTTTTCAGTGGCACAAATAATGCACATAGGATTTAAAATTTTGAGCAAGCTGTATTTACCATTTCTTTTCATAAACATTATCTTTTCTTTTCCATTTCATGGCAAATGAAGCTTATTAAAATGCAATTACATGACATTGCTTGCAGCTGTTAAAGGTTATCGATTCATGGCAAAGTACATTACTTTCGAAAACTCAGCAGGAGAAGGCAGTCAAGCTGTTGCCCTAATGTCTGAGTCTGACCAATCATCATTTTACAGATGTACATTTTTAGGGTACCAGGACACACTCTATGCAAAGTCGGGCAAGCAATTTTACAAGGAGTGTGACATCTATGGCACTGTTGATTTTGTGTTTGGTGATGCTGCAGCAGTTTTTCAAAGCTGCAACCTTTATGCATGGTTGCCTAACTGCATTATTACTTTCACTGCACAGGGAAAAAAGATCCCCAATCAAGTTAGTGGATTTGTCATTCAAAATTCCACTTTGACAGCAGCCCCAGATTTACAGTCCAACAAATCTCAGGTTCACGCTTTTCTTGGAAGACCGTGGTTTGCATGGTCAACCGTGATTGTGATGCAATCCTACTTGGATAGCATCGTAGATCCAGCTGGGTGGTATGAGTGGCCTGGCCATCGCACAGATGAGCTAACCTATATAGAATATGGTAATTGGGGCCCTGGTGCAGGAACAGGGAGACGAATTTCATGGGTGGGATATAAAGCATTGAATCAGTCCGAGGAAGTCATTCCTTTCACAGTTTCTAAGTTTATTACTGGGGATTCTTGGATTCCAGAGACTGGAGTCCCTTACACCAGCAGTTTATATTAGTATGAGGCCATATCTCTGAAATCCCTTGTATCAGCAATTTATTTTAGTACGAGGCCATTATATGGTGTTTTTGTAATGACTTCAAAGACATTGCTAGGCTGTGAATGGTGCAAAGCATTTGCGATATGTTCACTAAATAACTAGAAATTGAGTATGACATCCAACAATCGCCACAAGCCTATGGGACTGACCCACAAGCACCTCCAAAAAGACCACTTTAACTTCCTTGGATAGAAGTTAAGAGAAGGTAGTTATGTAAGTTGAGAACCCAACTAGGTTACTAAATTTCTAATCATTAAACTTCCAACTCGCAAATACTACGCACACAAAATACTAAAAGCTGTAAATAATAGCAATGTATTGGTTCTATGTCTCCATGTCTTGCCAAGGCTTCAATACCTGAATTGAGAACAAGTCAAAACCAACATTGCCAAGTAACCCCACCAAAATTTCATGGCATTCTATGAGATTCCTTACTAGTTTTATCTCTGAACAACTCACTGTACTAAAACACAAACCATCCAATTCAGAATTATGAAATCAGTACCTTAGTCCATGATTCACAGTGACCAAGAACACTCCTCTACTTCTTCCTCTCTTTCGTCCCCATGTTAGTGTTCACGGTTATTGTTCACAGCCCTGAAAGAGTCCCAAGTTCCTCTCTTCCTTATGCTCACGCTAGTACACAAGATCTCATCCAGCTTGCCTATATCAGTTTGGTATTCAGAGCCCCAACTTTCTTCCTCTTTATCAGCCACATTTTCTTCTTCTTTTTTGGCCAATATGGTTACAAACGCAGAACTCTTTCCAAACTTCAAGACTTTCTCGAAAGATTTTGAAAGCAGGTCCAAAAGAAGTTGCTTTGTTAAAAGATAAAAGTGCACGAAATTGAAAAAAAATAATTAGAAGCTTTGCAACCTTTTCTCTCTACATTAGATGGCATGGCTCATAGATTCAGTTGAATTGAAGCTTCGTTGCTGGGTTAGCAGCCAATTGACACAGCTAGCAACAATATTTTGGAAGCTTTGAGTTCTAATCATCAAAAAGCCATAATAACTGGTTTCCCTTCCCTAACTTTTTCTCTACCAATTTCTCTACTAGTTTCCCAACCATAAGCTGGTTGGACAAATATTCTCGTCCATGGAAGCTAAGAGTAAAACTAAAAGATCCTTTCCCAAAAGAAGAAGAAGTTTTGGTTTGGAGGAGTCTGTGCATGGTGATTCCTAGGGTCTAACGAATGGTCAAATTTCTCTGCGTGTTCAGTAGTTTCTATTATTAGGCCTTACATTTTGTCTTTCCTTTGTCACTCAAAATTTCCAGATTGTCATCATTTTGGGCCTCTTTTAGTTATCTACAACATTAGGTAAGTCATTCAAGTCATTCTTATAGGGAAACGGAAAGTTCCTAAAAGTTCTAAAGTTCTACAAATACTTACTTTCCCAATTTAGGATATGGAAATAGGAGTTTCAGATAGCTTTTTACTTTATAAAAACTTATGTTTCTACGTCATTCTTAGCAGAGAATTTGATGAATAAAGATTGAGTTTTGGTTTATTAGTTGTATTGTTCTCCTCTCGTAGCTTCTCTACCTCTTCCCCTCTTTTCTTACCACGACACTATCCATGATAATGTTCACAGACCCAAAACAGTCTCAAGATCCTTGATCTTCTGCTCGCACTAGTAGGCAAGATCTCACCCATCTTGTCCCACATCAATTTTAGAGATATACCATTTGGCGGTGCTCTGAAGCCAACTTTTTGAATATTTCGTGCTACTGATGATTGACATTTAGATATATAACTACATATTTGATTTGCACACTCCTAATGCCTGACATTCCTGGAATCTGTAATTCTGGAGTTTACAATCAGTTCTGTTTGATATGTGTGTTTGTTTATCTCGTAAGCACTTAAATCACACTTTGTCCTCTTCATTTTTGTGGTAATCTATTTCACTATGTTATAATGCAGCATAAAACTGTTGAAATTTTCACATTTAGGACAATTCGAATTATTATATACTCCCCTGACATAGATGTCCTGAATGATTTGTTACACTTGCATTGCACATACTATATTGGCAATGCTACAGTTGATCAGCCATATACACTTGCATTGCGCATAATATATCGGCAATGGTACAGTTGATCAGATTATGGCTGAGAAGTTCGATTTTGTCACATAGCGTTTTTCTATATTGGATGCAGTATCAACAACCTAAATGACAATCAACTGGCTATTGTACTACTACTGTATGATGTGTTGTGTGGGCAAAGAGAAGCTTCCTGCAGAAGACTTCCAAATTTACAAATAACTTCATCTACCAGTCATCAGACTCCTACATCAGGCCAAGAGCAATTCATTGTTGTCAGGATCCTACTTCATCAGGTTGAATTAACAATATGTCACTATGGTAATAGGACCTGTAAATGTAAATGCCTTTCTATATATAAAATATACAACCGTGTGTCTAATATGACCTCTCTATATTCTCCTTTGCCAACTAATTCCTACTAACTCTTCTATGGATATAAAAGCAAAATCTGGGCAAACTTACGCAAGACATGAGCACCTAGTCAACTAGTAAATAAACAAAAGATGGCAGAATACAAAGGCAAATAGTTGAAGGGCAAAAAAATTAGAAAGTTCGCAAAGCATCTAGATCAATTTGCATTGCTCTTTTTTCTTCATCGAAATTATCAATTAGAAAATCCCCATAGCAACTAAATCAATATGTGTTGCTCCTTTTATCAACCAGTTGCCTCATGATTTTCACTAACTTAATATCAAAGCACATTCTTCTAAGATTGTTATGAATTCACAAGGCGCAAATTGGTGCCTTTATGCCACATTTGCACCTTGTCAACTAATTTTCCTTCCATTCAGATTAGCATGTTGAGTTGTTCGGACTCCTACATAGTTTTTTTTTTTGGCCGCTAAATTTGAGTTTATCCTATGTTTAAGCCATATTCTAGCCAGATATATAGTTCAACCGGATTTAGCAATAGTTTCGGAAAAAGTAACACTTTGCTAAGCTCAAAATTGCCAATGACATCGACACTCCAACAAAATCAAATAGATAAAATTTGTACACAGAATGAGTCAAATAAGGGAGAAAAAAAAAGAAGAAAAAAATGGCCACCGTATACGCACAAATATACACAAAGAAGGGAGGCAGAATCTAATGCCAGGAGGAAGAGATAGTGCCGGGAGAAGCAACCGTGGGGCACCAACCTTGTAGCCCGGAGAATTGGCTGCGAATTTGGTGCTGGAGCTGACGCCGCTGCGAGATTGTAGGTGATCCCTCTACCCAGACAGTGAGACCTTGGACCTCAGATTTGCCTGGCATGCTGTCGGCGCCTCCGGCGGCCTGGGTGCTTCGAATTTTGAGGGGACTCGCCAACCAAATGGCAAAAAAACGCCCAAAAGGCAAAAAGCATTGCTCCAACGACTTCGTTTTTGTGCATCTGACGTAGGATTATAAACGAAAGTTAAGTCGAGTATTGAACTAATCGAATTGAACTTGATTTAGTTTTATTGACCTCGAACTCGACGAACTATCAATTTAAAACTCAAGTTTAAGTTGAGTCGAGGTCGAATTCAAGTTCGAAAAAACAAAAAATAATTATTTTTATTTTTTAAAAAATAAATAAAATAATATTTTTCTTAATGAATAATAAAATATTAGAGATATATATTTTATTTTACTATTAATATATATATATATATATATATATACGGGACGAGGGATTAGCCCCTTAAATCAGGAAAGTAAATAAAGCAAAGGGAATTGAAAGTATAAATGTTAGGAAGTGGATCGCAGTCGGACTGTCACTAGTTAATATAGGCAGTTGAACCAGCCATGTATAAACAGAATGTAAATAAAATATAAAAACAAGTTAGAATATTAGCTCAGGTGGTATAACCATCCATGGATAATTAGTATAATCAAAGTAAATAAAACAAGTAAATGGATATGAATATGAGGCGGCTCAACCGACCATTTGATTGAATGATATTGAATGACAGAATATAAAAGAACTTACAAGATATGAAACTTGCACAAGGCTTGCTCCTTTGTTTGATAAAAACTAAAATATAAAACTAAAAACTTGTTTGTAGAGAGTGGGAGGAGAGTTTCTTCAAATTAGAGAGAGAAGTAGTCTTGAAGAAATGGTGTTCAAATGGTGTGTGGAATGTGTTGGGTTTGAGGGGTATTTATAGCAAAAATTTTCGTAGTGCTACAATACCTGCTACAGTGATTTTACTGTTGCTGCAGTGTTGCTACATTACAGTTATAGTGCGCGCTACAGTGCATTGTTTGTCTTTTGTTGTCGTGTTTATACAGTAACTTGCCGGACTACTACAGTGCTTCCGGTGCTACAGGTAATTATGATTTTTTCTGAATTTTGTTCCGATTGAGCCAGCTTGAATGTTTGTAGAAGCATTAGCAAATCATTACTGATAATTCTTCCGATGCTTCTTTAATCCATTGCTTGTAATGCTGTGTTTTTACTCCCCGTTTCTCAAGTAAATACTTGTTGAGAACCATTCTCTGTATGTATCTTCTTTGCATGAAACATATTGTTCCTTCAAAGTTTGTATGGAGTAATTTGATTTTCTTACTCCAATGCGATTGTATCTATGTATATGATAGATAGGAATTCTTTCACCGGTGTCTTGGTTAAAGAATACATTATCAAAGTTTCTGATTCTAGACTCCTTGTGCTCGTTTTCCAGATAGTGATATTCTGTCCAAAGTTGTGAGAAATTATCATCCCTGAGTTTGATCTAGAAGGATTGAGTAGTAGGATCTTCAGGAATTATAAATGGATTTCCATCTTCTTCAGTTTCCTGGATCCAGTCTATTGTTGAAGTCTCATCAATTGCTTGGAATTGTTTTGAGACTATTTCATTAGGTACCCAATTTGAAGTAGATTCCGCAGGTATCTAGTTTGAGAATGATTCTTTAGGGATCCACTCCCAATTAGTTTGATTCTGGTTTGATGATACTCATTGATTCGATTATTGGATATTTCTTCATGGGAGGTTTGTTCCCAAGTAGAGTATCCATCAAAGAGATAGTTTTTCTCTTCCGAATTGTTTGATGATGAACTTCCTTTTCCTGCCATGTTTCTGCACAAAGAAGTAGTTAGTTCAAATAATATAGGATTAAAAAGTTGGGATATTATCCCTTGACAAGAAATTTGAAAAGGGAGTAATTGGTCGAGAAAGGAGGTTCCTAAGATGATATGGTTAGTCAGATACTTAGATAAAAAGAAAGTATCTGAGAATAGATGTTGTATATTTGAAAATTTGAATTCAATATCAAGTTTAGAATTATTGGTTATTCTAAGGAAAAAAGTTGGATTGGAAAAAAGTTTTCAAGAATATGGTTTTGGTCTGACCCTGTGTCAACTAGGGCTTTGGTTTCGGTTACATAATACCAATAATTAGTAATCGTATTTGAACCAAATATTCCTGAAGTAACTGAGAATTGTTATTCAGGTTCACAAGGTTAGTTGTTTCTTTCTGAGGATTGTCAAGGATTTCTAGAAAATCCTGGAGTTTTGATTTGCAAAGATTTTGTTTAAGGGTGTTAAGTGGCTAATTGTGCATATAATTGGTGAATATTTTTCCCTTTATTTTGCTAAAATATGGCGTTAATCGATATATTTCATTCATATTTGAATTTTGGTGTTGCTTTTAGGAATTGTTGGTGAGAATGAAGTAAAAGACGCATTAAAAGTCAACTTTTTAGAAGACGTCTTGTTAAGCGTGCCCACGCTCTGTCAAACGCGAAGTGGTGCTTCTAAAGATCTATGTCCAGAAGACTCCAGTCTGTTAAGCGTGCCAACGCCTTATTTAACAAGGCAGTCAAGAGTTCGCAGGACATGAGATCAATCTGTCAATTGATCAAGAAGCCAGTTGCAGCTCATGGTTTTACATATTAGTCACGGAATTGGAGATCTTGAGGGGTTATGACTTGATGTAATTTATTTTGGAAACCAATTGATAGGTCTGGGTTGGTTAGTTTAGTTTAAATAGGATCCTAGAAAGAAAAGGGGATTCCGTCCTTATAAATAGGACAGAAAACAGACGTGGGCACTCATTCTTCCTCTAGCCCTAATTTTTTTTCCTCTTTTCTCTTCAAAGACAATAAACCCTAGTATCTTGTGGCCGCGAATCCACTAGGAGGAGCGGCTAATTCCTTTTCTAGTTGAAGGATAATTGAAGCTTTGGTTCGACAACACTGTGAGATCTAATTTGATTTGTTTGCTTTATTTATTCATGAGTATTTATATATTTTCTGCTCATTCATGATTATGATTATTTTCTACAGTTAAAGACCTGATCAATATTTAATAGTCGAAACAGTCTATTGCCATCTAAAATATCAAATCTGTAATTGTTTAATGGATTTAGTATCTGTGGGGCGTGATATAATTTGATTGTAAAAGAGACTTTCGAATCTATGTCACGGGAATATACAATCTAACTTAAATGAACCGAGCGTGTGTGTTTGTTGGTTAAAATTGGTAACATTTCTAATTATTAATGCTGTCAATAGGTTAAATCCTAAGAGCTTGTTTAGGGTTGCTTAATTGGCAAGAGAAATAGCCACAAAGCGTGTTGTGGTTATCGAAACAATAAGGAGAGGCAGGTCGTCAGAGCGTGTTGACAACCATAACCAGTTTATTTATGAATAAGTGATTTTACCTTTGCATCGATGATTAGTTAAATGAACTAAAGTGGAAATTAGACCTTCGACTAGATTGTTGCCTATTCTTGGTTTAGTTTTATTTAATTTTGTGATACTGTCTTTATTTTTATTCAAGTGAGCTATTTGGTTAATTTCTCCTAATCCCCCATTTTTCACAAAGAAATAAATTACCCAATGCCTGTGGATACGACCCTACTCACCGCTACACTCGAATTCATATTTTTAGAGTAGAAACTTTTATTTTTGCTGGTTTGACAAGCCAACAAATTTTGACGCCGTTGCCGGGGGCTGGTGCCTTATTGATTTATTTTCTTTGAACTATTTTTATTTTCCTCTCATTCTGGAGTTAGTTTATGGCTAACTATACTCAACAATTTGGTGATAGACAGGATTTCATTCACAGGAGGGTTAATAATATGGGTATCTCTTCTATTGATCAACGTTTACATTTTCAAACATTTCTTGTAGAAAAGTTGGTTGAAGGGCAAGTACAACAAAGAAAAACTTGTGGAATATGTTATACCTCGAATCATCCAAGTAACATGTGTCCTAAATTACAAGATGGTTTGAATGCCCAAGTTTATGCTGTCGGAGGATTTCCAAATCCGTCTCAAATGAGGTATGATTCGTGATCCAACATGTACACTCAAGAATGGAGGGATAACCTTAGCTTCAGTTATGGAGCAAGGCCACCAATTTTTCAACAGCAATATCAACTGGAACAACCAACTTTTACGTCAGGTATATCTCTTGAAGAAATTGTTAAATCACTAGCTACTAATATACAACAATTTTAATAGGAGACAAGAATGAGGATTTGAAACCTGGAGAATCGATTGAGTCAACTAGCATCTGCAATGAGCCGAGTGGAGTCTCAATTTTTAGAAGAATTGCACTCGCAGACCATTGACAGCTCCGAACAAAATATGAGTGCAATTACTCTGAGAAGTGATGAAGGACTGCAAGAGTTTCAAAACGTAGGATTCAAGCATGCAGTCGAAGAGGAAGCTGAGAAAGAAGGAATGAGATCTCAATCTCAAACTTCTTCAACGAAAAAGTCTAATGAACAACCCTCAACTGTGGTGATACATCCTTCATTCCCTGATCAATTTACAAGATCCAACGAAGAGGAGGAGGAGGAGCGAGAAATTCTGAAAATGTTTCACAAATTTGAGAAGCCGAATTGCAGTGAGAAAATTTGTATGGAGAAAAATGCTTCAGCCGTACAGCAATAGAAATTACCTCCTAAGTGTGAGGATTTAAAAGTTTTTGAGAAGGATGGTTTGGATAAAATAGGAGTTGCAAGTATCAAACATCTTGAACCGAAAAACAAAGTAGCTCGTTTGCTTCAGAATTACTGGCACGAGGATGAAGTAATGAAACGAGCTAAAAGATTTTATCCCCCTTGATCAAACATGGTATCGTCTGGCCAAAGACGTTAAAGAAAGGCGCTACTTGGGAGGCAACCCAAGAGTTTTAATTTTTAGTCATTTTTACATTCTTTTTTATGTGGAAGTTAAGTTTATTTCGCTTCTTTTTGACAAAAGGCTTTTTGTTGTAGGCTGTGGACGCACTCATGAAAGTTTCGCTTTGATTGGGTGAAAATTCCTTGGGCAAAAGACTTCCTGTTATAAGACGTGCCCACGCTCTATGTCTAGAGGGCATTGTTCGTTTTATGTTGGATTGGATTGACAACTATCTGTTACAAGACGTGCCCACGCTCTATGTCCAGAAGGCATTGTTTGTTTTACGATTGGATGGACAGAAGACTATTTCTTATACAGCGTACCCACGCCTTACAACAAAACCTCCAATATTGCGATTCCAAGTTGAACCTCACTACATGCTTCGCCTACATTGATTTTTAAGCAACTTATTCCCTCCCAGGTGTTCAGTTCAATAATCAGGAAAGTCCTCTTTTCTTCTTTTTGCACTTAAGTTTCTTCCATTGAGGACAATGTCTGATTTAAGTGTGGAGAAGGGGATCTTTCAAGTGAAAATTAATGAAAATTTTTCAAATTTAGTTTTGAAGCTCTTATTTTGTTTTACGAAAAGCAATCAAGATGCAAATATGAATTGTGTAATGTTGCTAGCATGAATATGTTATTTTCTTGCAATTGAGTTGAATGCTGGATGTGCAAGATTTGACATAATTTTAACTATTTTGTGAGTTTTTGGGCTTTATGAGCAATTTAATATATTTTGTTCTATCTTCTTTTGTTGAGTGATATCACACATGGTTTGACATTCTAGAACTTGCTTTGTTATACATGTTGAAACCATGCTTGAATTTGATACATTAAAATGATAAGGGAAATTAGGCTTAACTCTTTTGACTTTCTAAATGCCTTCCCTAATTATGTTCACCCATAGTTAACCCTATTTGACCCTCAATCTTTTCTTTGTTTAATAGCCAAATTATTACCTTAAACCTTTTTCATTTGGACCCTCTCATTTGAACCTTGTGTCAAAGGAATGCATTAATATTCTTGCATAAGAATTTCAAGTGTGTTCCAAAAGTACGTTTATGGTTGGCAAGTGTGGCATTTATACTGTGCATTTCAAAACAAAAAGAGAGAAATGAAAAAAAAAATACAAAAATACAAAAAAAAATATATTGAAAAAAAAAGAAAAATCGAAAGAAAAAAAAGAAGAAAAAGAAAAAAATTTTGTTGTGAAGTGCACTTGTGTTGTTTTGTGGTAGTTGGAATAATGCCCAAATTGCGTTTGCACTTGCCAAGTTTAGTGAAGTTATTGACACACCTGGAAGCCAGCTATACAAGTGAATAACAAAGGAGTTTGACTACTTGCAGAGTATTATTGATATTTCCTTTGATATATTTACACTTAAAATTTTTCCTTTTATCCAACCATTAACCCAAACCCCGTTACAACCCTTATAAAGATCCTTTGATTTTTGCATTTAATTCATTTTAAGTGGTGGAAATATGATATATTAGCAAGCTTATGGTAATGTCATTTCATGGAGTTGATTTGAGTGCTAAATATCCCTTAAACACTAGAGTGCAGAGTGTATACACTATTATCAGTGTGAGGGCTGTTGAACCTTGTGCATCCTGATTTTGATAAAATTGCTGAGAAGACATGATACTTGTGTTGGTATACACTATGCTATGAAATATTTGCCATCTTGACTGTGATTCTTGAGAAGTGAATGCTTGAGGGCAAGGATTGTTTATGTGTGGGGGAATTTGTTAAGTGGCTAATTGTGCATATAATTGGTGAATATTTTCCCCTTTATTTTGCTAAAATATGGTGTTAATCGATATATTTCACTCATATTTGAATTTTGGTGTTGCTTTTAGGAATTGTTGGTGAGAATGAAGTAAAAGACGCATTAAAAGTCTATTTTTCAGAAGACATCTTGTTAAGCGTGCCCACGCTCTGTCAAACGCGAAGTGGTGCTTCTAAAGATCTATGTCCAGAAGACTCCAGTCTGTTAAGCGTGCCCACGCCTTATTTGACAAGGCAGTCAAGAGTTCGCAGGACATGAGATCAATCTGTCAATTGATCAAGAAGCCAGTTGCAGCTCATGGTTTTACATATTAGTCACGGAATTGGAGATCTTGAGGGGTTATTGTGACGCCCCCACTTCTCCCTAAGGCGAACCAAAGGGTATCTGCGGAACGCCTGCCCAGCTCTCGCCAGGACTCACGCAAAACATTCAAGCTTATTACTAATCTAAAAGTCACAAGTACAATAATATAAATACAGTGATGCGGAAGCGTTCAAGTTAACCATGGTCATCCATTATCCAACCTGTACATCGGGTGTTCAAAAATACAACTTTAAACCCAAATTCATCTCATGCCCAAGTACTACGTTCCAAATACAAAAGTACAACCCAAAACCAAGAGTATAGTCAAAATGATGATAGAAACCCTAAACAAAAGTACATCAAGAGGGTTTCTCCAATTCGTCCCCGGATCCAGTCCTGTTAAGGAAAACAAATCTCCAGGGTGAGTAAAATGCTCGTGAGGCCAAGAACACACATGCAAGCACATTGCTCAAATAACAATCTCAATTTACAAGTCAAGCAATCGCATTTTTAGTAATTAACAATTTACTGGAAATATAACCAGAAACAATTTAAGGATACTGGAGCTCTCAGGAGCTATATTCCACTTGCACATTCAATAACCTCCACGAATTGACACTCCGTCAATCGGGTAGGTTTAGTCCGTAGAACTCCACTTAACCTGTCCCCTTTCACCTTACATACCCCTGTATCGGGCCCGCCTGTTATTTGTTTGTGGCGATACTATTCGAGTATGCCAAACAAGACCTCTCATTAAGTCAAGCTTATACATCTCATGGCTAGCCAAGGTTCCCGATCAAGCCCATGCCGGCTCGAGTCCAAGGTCGGCCAATGAGATTTGGGCGTCCCCATGTGCACTTGTGTGTCGAGGAGATTCACTCCAACGATGTATGCAGCTAGCATACCATTACATTTCATTCATTCAATACATTTCAACCATTCATTCAATGCATTTCAATCATTCATTCAATGCATTTCAATCATTAAAATTTCATTTCTAATGAGAACGAGTGTGGTAAAGTACACACTCGACTCCACTTTCAAGATTTCCAATCATTAATAACAATTAAACATGTAACAGTTTACATACACCTGACACTCACCAAGTATTAGGTGTAAGTAAGGTCAAGGGAAGTTCAAGCGTCCACCGGGGAATCCTCTTGAAGGTCCTCGTGTGCGCCTGAGCAAATAATAGTGAATTATCATTCATATCCCAAATATCGAGGAATAATTCGTTCACTAGCATTAATCGAGGGAATTTCGTGAAAATGAACCTCAATTACTCGTAAATCGAGGTTCGAGTGGGGTTTGATAACGTTCAAAAGTATTTAAGTCTTTATCTAGGAAATCGGAGATAAAACGTTTAGATAATATCAAAAGAATAAAGAGTTCTTGAAAAACTCTACTTCCTTCAAATTGGAAAATTTCAGTTTTATTATGAATCTTTGAAAAATCGTAACTCACTCGGCACAAGTCGAGAATTGGAAAACTTTATACCATTGGAAACCTCTTAGAAAGTACTACAAGTTCCTAGAAGACACTTTTCCATGAATCGAAGTGGAAAGTGCTCAAAAATAAGTTTGAAGGTACAGACTCGGTTTACAAGGCAGAATTAAGTTGGATTTCGGCCAACTTTGAAAATTTGGCACGATTCACACGTTACGAACCGGCCTCTGAAATTTGTAACTCAATTAGAGTTGCAAGTGAGGTTTATAGAAAAACAAGCGGATCAAGAATCGGAGTTTCGAGTACCGAGATACGGTAGCTCAAAGTTGGAGAAAATTCAAGACTGGAGAAGAATTTCCAGATTTGAACCTTCAACACTAGAAGTTTAGTTAGGTATCGAAACGAAATTGGATTGGTACCAAAATTGGCAGTATTTTGCTCTTATATGAAACGTGTCTCTCTATGAAGTTTCACAGAAAAATACCTTCGGGAAGGTAGTCAACGAACCAACTAAAGTTCGGAAAAATTCTTAAGGCAATCTGCCTTTAATCCCTTTTCTTTCCAAATCCAATCGTTTGGCTAAGAAAATCCTTCAATCATAGTTCATATGTGAAAGGAAAGTCTAAGGAACTTTCATGGTACATTTGGTAGGTGTTTAACACCATGAATTTCATTTAGTAAGACCACAACAAGTCTTATCTCAAATCTGTCCAAAATTAAGTTTTTCCAAAACAGAGCAGTGTTCTTGTTTTGATCACAACTCAGTCGACCTAACTCAGAATTGAGCATGGTTTATGGCGTTGGAAAATACATTCATAGGGCTAAAAGTTCACAGAAGGAAACGTTCTGAAATTTGGCAAGAAACCAGCTCGAAATTGAGCCTCAAGTTGCTGCCTTTACAAATCATTCCAGCAGATCCGAGAGACAGGACAGCTATCTTAAAATGAATGGTTCAGCTCCTACACATGGAATCAGAATACAAATTTTATACCGTTGGAAAGGTATGGATGTCTAGTTTCGAATGCCACTGACGGCACTCAATTTTGACATTGGAGGACAAAGTTATGGTCAAAATGCTACCGCTGGACAGAGTTATCCGAAAATAGTTTTCCAGCTTGCCTAGTTCACGAATAAATTCATTTGCCCATCCAAACGTTAATGTTTTCCAATGAAAATTTTACACATCTAACATAACATATAAACATCAGGTTCACGCCAATAGATCACCAAAAATTGGCCTTATCATGGCCGAACAAAACAGGGGCAGTTTCGGAAATTTCTTGTCATGACCTCAACTTTGAGTTTCCAACCATAATACTCCATAAATCCATCATTTTAACCACTAAACTACCATTAAATCCAACATTAAACCTCTAATCAGCAACAACCCAAGAGTGAGAATTCATAGAGCCCACTTTTCAAATTTTTCAACAATATCAAGCCACCCATATACATGCAATAGCTTAAAGATGCATTTCTACCATCATAAACCAAGTTTAAGGTGTAGGATGATGTTATACCTCCTTAGTGCTTTAGATCAGAAATTTCGGTCTTCAAGAGGCTCCAAGAAACCGTGAAATGCAGCCCCTTAGTTAGCTAGATCCAACCTCCAAGTAGTTTGCTAGATGGTCTTCAAGTTTGGTGAAGATTGATTGAAGTTTTGTGGTTGATTTGGTGAAGAAAATTTTGAAATAATGGAGTGAGAGAGAGGGGTGGACTGGTCGGCACTATGGGAGAGAAGAGAGAGTGAAATATGATCAATTCTAGCTTCCAAGGGAAGGTTAAAATGAGTGGTGAAAATTCACTCAAAAGTCAACTCTCATTAGGGCTCGTTTGGTGCGTTTAGGGCTCGATTTCTCTCGCGTTTGGTTCACTAGTGCACTAAACCTCTAATGCACTAATGTTCATATGAATATTATTCACTCCTAATTGTCTCGAAATAAGGGTCTAAAGTCCCTCAAATAAAGCCGCGCGTGTGAAAACGCGTACCGTCAATTTTAGCGCTATTACGCGAAACCTCCGAGAAATTCTTATAACGATAATACTATTAACTATCACTTAAGTACTTAAATCTAAAATTACCTATTTTAAAACCGTTGTACATGTCCCAAATTTCCGGGCTAATTGTACTCTTAATTGGCAAAAATTCTCCAAACGTATTTTCACATTTTCTCTAAACAAGCTCCTAAGAAAAATAATTTTTGAAACGAGACACTTTAAAAATGTAACGAAACTATAATACCATGTGCTTAGGTCTAATGAGACTAGAAAATAATAATCAGAGCAAATATATGCATAAATAATTAAATGAGCAAAAATTAGGGGTCGAAAAAATAATAATTTTACGAGTCCTCACAGTTATGACTTGATGTAATTTATTTTGGAAACCAATTGATAGGTCTTGGTTGGTTAGTTTAGTTTAAATAGGAGTCCTAGAAGGAAAAGGGGATCTCGTCCTTATTAATAGGGGAGAAAACAGACGTGGGCTTTCATTCTTCCTCTAGCCCTAATTCTTTTTCCTCTTTTCTCTTCAAAGACAATAAACCCTAGTATCTTGTGGCCGCGAATCCACTAGGAGGAGCGGCTAATTCCTTTTCTAGTTGAAGGATAATTGAAGCTTTGGTTCGACAACACTGTGAGATCTAATTTGATTTGTTTGCTTTATTTATTCATGAGTATTTATATATTCTCTGCTCATTCATGATTATGATTATTTTCTACAGTTAAATACCTGATCAATATTTAATAGTCGAAACAGTCAATTGCCTTCTAAAATATCAAATCTGTAATTGTTTAATGGATTTAATATCTGTGGCGTGTGATATAATTTGATTGTAAAAGAGACTTTCGAATCTATGTCACGGGAATATACAATCTAACTTAAATGAATCGAGCGTGTGTGTTTGTTGGTTAGAATTGGTAACTTTTCTAATTATTAATGTTGTCAATAGGTTAAATCCTAAGAGCTTGTTTAGGGTTGCTTAATTGTCAAGAGAAATAGCCACAGAGCGTGTTGTGGTTATCGAAACAGTAAGGAGAGGCAGGTCGTCAGAGCGTGTTGACAACCATAACCAGTTTATTTATGAATAAGTGATTTTACCTTTGCATCGATGATCAGTTAAATGAACTAAAGTGGAAATTAGACCTTCGACTAGATTGTTGCCTATTCTTGGATTAGTTTTATTTAATTTTGTGGTACTGTCTTTATTTTTATTCAAGTGAGCTATTTGGTTAATTTCTCCTAATCCCCCATTTTTCACAAAGAAATAAATTACCCAGTGCCTGTGGATACGACCTTACTCACCGCTACACTCGAATTCATATTTTTAGAGTAGGAACTTTTATTTTTGCTGGTTTGACAAGCCAACAAATTTTGACGCCGTTGCCGGGGACTGGTGCCTTATTGATTTATTTTCTTTGAACTATTTTTATTTCCTCTCATTCTGGAGTTAGTTTATGGCTAACTATACTCAACAATTTGGTGATAGACAGGATTTCATTCACAGGAGGGTTAATAATGTGGGTATCTCTTCTATTGATCAACGTTTACATTTTCTAACATTTCTTGTAGAAAAGTTGGTTGAAGGGCAAGTACAACAAAGAAAAACTTGTGGAATATGTTATACCTCGAATCATCCAAGTAACATGTGTCCTAAATTACAAGATGGTTTGAATGCCCATGTTTATGTTGTCGGAGGATTTCCAAATCCGTCTCAAATGAGGTATGATTCGTGTTCCAACATGTACACTCAAGAATAGAGGGATAACCTTAGCTTCAGTTATGCAGCAAGGCCACCAAGTTTTCAACAGCAATATCAACTGCAACAACCAGCTTTTACGTCAGGTATATCTCTTGAACAAATTGTTAAATCACTAGCTACTAATATACAACAATTTCAATAGGAGACAAGAATGAGGATTCGAAACCTGGAGAATCAATTGAGTCAACTAGCATCAGCAATGAGTCGAGTGGAGTCTCAATTTTTAGAAGAATTGCACTCGCAGACCATTGATAGCTCCGAACAAAATATGAGTGCAATTACTCTGAAAAGAGATGAAGGACTGCAAGAGTTTCAAAACGTAGGATTCAAGCATACAGTCGAAGAGGAAGCTGAGAAAGAAGGAATGAGATCCCAATCTCAAACTTCTTCAACGAAAAAGTCTAATGAACAACCCTCAACTGTGGTGATACATCCTTCATTCCCTGATCAATTTACAAGATCCAATGAAAAGGAGGAGGAGCGAGAAATTCTGAAAATATTTCACAAATTTGAGAAGCCGAATTGCAGTGAGAAAATTTGTATGGAGGAAAATGCTTCAGCCGTACTGCAACAGAAATTACCTCCTAAGTGTGAGGATTTAAAAGTTTTTGAGGTGGATGGTTTGGATAAGATAGGAGTTGCAAGGATCAAACATCTTGAACCGAAAAACAAAGTAGCTCGTTTGCTTCAGAATTACTGGCAAGAGGATGAAGTAATGAAACGAGCTAAAAGATTTTATCCCCCTTGATCAAACATGGTATCGTCTAGCCAAAGACGTTAAAGAAAGGCGCTACTTGGGAGGCAACCCAAGAGTTTTAATTTTTAGTCATTTTTACATTCTTTTTTATGTGGAAGTTAAGTTTATTTCGCTTCTTTTTGACAAAAGGCTTTTTGTTGTAGGCCATGGACGCACTCATGAAAGTTTCGCTTTGATTGGGTGAAAATTCCTTGGGCAAAAGACTTCCTGTTATAAGACGTGCCCACGCTCTATGTCTAGAGGGCATTGTTCATTTTATGTTGGATTGGATTGACAACTATCTGTTACAAGACGTGCCCACGCTCTATGTCCAGAAGGCATTGTTTGTTTTACGATTGGAGGGACAGAAGACTATTTCTTATACAGCGTGCCCACGCCTTACAACAAAACCTCCAATATTGCGATTCCAAGTTGAACCTCACTACATGCTTCGCCTACATTGATTTTTAAGCAACTTATTCCCTCCCGGGTGTTCAGTTCAATAATCAGGGGAGTCCTCTTTTCTTCTTTTTGCACTTAAGTTTCATCCATTGAGGACAATGTCTGATTTAGGTGTGGGGAAGGGGATCTTTCAAGTGAAAATTAATGAAAATTTTTCAAATCTAGTTTTGAAACTTTTATTTTGTTCTACGAAAAGCAATCAAGATGCAAATATGGATAGTGTAATGTTGCTAGCATGAATATGTTATTTTCTTGCAAATGAGTTGAATGATGGATGTGCAAGATTTGACATAATTTTAACTATTTTGTGAGCTTTTGGGCTTTATGAGCAATTTAATATATTTTGCTCTATCTTCTTTTGTTGAGTGATATCACACATGGTTTGACATTCTAGAACTTGCTTTGTTATACATGTTGAGACCATGCTTGAATTTGATACATTAAAATGATAAGGGCAATTAGGCTTAACTCTTTTGACTTTCTAAATGCCTTCCCTAATTATGTTCACCCATAGTTAACCCTGTTTGAGCCTCAATCTTTTCTTTGTTTAATAGCCAAATTATTACCTTAAACCTTTTTCATTTGAACCTTGTGTCAAAGGAATGCTTTAATATTCTTGCATAAGAATTTCAAGTGTGTTCCAAAAGTACGTTTATGGTTGGCAAGTGTGGCATTTATACTGTGCATTTCAAAACAAAAAGAGAGAAATGAAAAAAAAAACAAAAAAACAAAAAAAAATATATATTGAAAAAAAAAGAAAAATCGAAAGAAAAAAAAGAAGAAAAAGAAAAAAATTTTGTTGTGAAGTGCACTTGTGTTGTTTTGTGGTAGTTGGGATAATGCCCAAATTGCTTTTGCACTTGCCAAGTTTGTGAAGTTATTGACACACCTGGAAGCCAGCTATACAAGTGAATAACAAAGGAGTTTGACTACATGCAGAGTATTATTGATATTTCCTTTGATATATTTACACTTAAAATTTTCCCTTTTATCCAACTCTTAACCCAAACCCCGTTACAATCCTTATAAAGATCCTTTGATTTTTGCATTTAATTCATTTTAAGTGGTGGAAATATGATATATTAGCAAGCTTATGGTAATGTCATTTCATGGAGTTGATTTGAGTGCTAAATATCTCTTAAACACTAGAGTGCAGAGTGTATACACTATTATCAGTGTGAGGGCTGTTGAACCTTGTGCATCTTGATTTTGATAAAATTGCTGAGAAGACATGATACTTGTGTTGGTATACACTATGCTTTGAAATATTTGCCATCTTGACTGTGATTCTTGAGAAGTGAATGCTTGAGGGCAAGGATTGTTTAGGTGTGGGGGAATTTGTTAAGTGGCTAATTGTGCATATAATTGGTGAATATTTTCCCCTTTATTTTGCTAAAATATGGCGTTAATCGATATATTTCACTCATATTTGAATTTTGGTGTAGCTTTTAGGAATTGTTGGTGAGAATGAAGTAAAAGACGAATTAAAAGTCGACTTTTTAGAAGACGTCTTGTTAGCGTGCCCACGCTCTGTCAAACACGAAGTGGTGCTTCTAAAGATCTATGTCCAGAAGACTCCAGTCTGTTTAGCGTGCCCACGCCTTATTTGACAAGGCAGTCAAGAGTTCGCAGGACATGAGATCAATCTGTCAAATGATCAAGGAGCCAGTTGCAGCTCATGGTTTTACATATTAGTCACGGAATTGGAGATCTTGAGGGGTTATGACTTGATGTAATTTATTTTGGAAACCAATTGATAGGTCTTGGTTGGTTAGTTTAGTTTAAATAGGAGTCCTAGAAGGAAAAGGGATCCCGTCCTTATTAATAGGGGAGAAAACAGACGTGGGCTCTCATTCTTTCTCTAGCCCTAATTCTTTTTCCTTTTTTTCTCTTCAAAGACAATAAACCCTAGTATCTTGTGGCTGCGAATCCACCAGGTGGAGCGGCTAATTCCTATTCTAGTTGAAGGATAATTGAAGATTTGGTTCGACAACACTGTGAGATCTAATTTGATTTGTTTGCTTTATTTATTCATGAGTATTTATATATTCTCTGCTCATTCATGATTATGATTATTTTCTACAGTTAAATACCTGATCAATATTTAATAGTCGAAACAGTCTATTGCCATCTAAAATATCAAATTCGTAATTGTTTGATGGTTTTAGTAACTGTGACGCGTGATATAATTTGATTGTAAAAGAGACTTTCGAATCTATGTCACGAGAATATATAATCTAACTTAAATGAACCGAGCGTGTGTGATTGTTGGTTAGAATTGGTAGCTTTTCTAATTATTAATTCTGTCAATAGGTTAAATCTTAAGAGCTTGTTTAGGGTTGCTTAATTGGCAAGAGAAATAGCCACAGAGCGTGTTGTGGTTATCGAAACAGTAAGGAGAGGCAGGTCGTCAGAGCGTGTTGACAACTATAACCAGTTTATTTATGAATAAGTGATTTTACCTTTGCATCGTTGATCAGTTAAATGAACCAAACTGAAAATTAGACCTTCGACTGGATTGTTGCCTATTCCTGGTTTAGTTTTATTTAATTTTGTGATATTGTCTTTATTTTTATTCAAGTGAGTTATTTGGTTAATTTCTCCTAATCCCCCATTTTTCACAAAGAAATAAATCACCCAATCCCTGTAGATACGACCCTACTCACCGCTACACTCGAATTCATATTTTTAGAGTAGGAACTTTTATTTTTGCTGGTTTGACAAGCCAACAAAGGGTTTTGAAACTGTCCTTTTCTAGAATATCAAAGAGAAGGCTTTTGGCTAAAGAATAGGTTGGGTTCAAGAATTCTTTGAACCTGTTTAGATAGGGTTGCTTTGTTTCAAAAATATCTCCAATGATGTTAAGAAGAAGATATTGGTTATTAGTCAATAGATTGACTATAGAGCCTTCTTCTTTTTCATTTTCATCACTGGTGATTGGGGAAAAAGATGTTGAAATATAATTGTCACAATCTTCTTTTTGTTCAGATTTGTCAGCATCTGAATCGATCAAAGGTTTTAACAGTTGGGCTGCTAGAATATTGATTTTTTGGTTGAATTTGTAATATTGGGTAATAGGTTCATGGAGTTTGAAAGTGGATAAGGCTGGTTGTTTTGTAGAAAAAAGTCTTTCAAGACTTACAAGTTTGGACTTTGTATGGTAGAAAGGGTTTTCATGGATTTTTATAGGTTTGGGCTTTTTACTGGACTTTGTATGGTGGCTAAATAGCCTAAACTATTTGTAAAAAGATCTAAGATCAGATCCAAGATTTCTTTCTCGGTGTTGTTTTTCTGTAGATCGTTTGGAGAGCCAGCCTTCTTGTTGGCTTTGTTCATAAATTGTTTCTTTCCAAGACTTAATCTCTTTGTATTGAAGTCTGAGAAAGCCTTTGAGAAAGTCCTCCTTGTTTCTATCTGACTTTATCAGGAATATATGTTGATCTCTACTGGACTCTGGGAACAGCTTTGATAAATCCTTGTTGGCTATTCCTGAATCATCATTAGTTGTGACTATGCCCAGGGTGGATATTGTTTCTGGGAGGATGTTCCTGTCTTGTATGTCAGATGCATCCTTGTTGATTGTAATAAGAATATTGTGAATAATATTCTTGTCTCTTATGATGAGATGTTTTTCCCACCATTCCTTGATTTGATCAATAAATCCTGTAGATAGGATATGAGCAAATAATTGATTGCAGCCATGTGATATTTGTTTGATCATATCTGTGGTTATCATTTGTTGGGATGCCATAAGAATATTGTATCTGAATACTCCATCTATGTTCCATCCATAGATGTCCTCCTTATTGTATGATTGTAGAAGGATATTAGATTTTATCCTGAAAATATCAAAATGAATTATTTTGGGGTGGTATAGATTTTGAGTATTTTCTTGGTTGGGAGTATAATCTTGTAATAGAGGGTTTGCATTTGGTTTATTTAGGGTAGAAGACCCTTGGAAGTTTTGTATAACCCTAACCAAAGTGGTTCTTTGAATTTTTGGGTTGGGAATAAGAAAGGATTGTTCAACCCTAGCTTTCTAGTTATCTGATTGAATTAAGGGCTTAACAAGTAAGTTTGAGAAATGGGTATTTGGAAAAGGAGTTTTTGGGATGAATTGGGTAAAACGTTTGAAGAGGATTTTTTCTGGATAGATTGTAAGAATCTTCTTGGCATTGGTACAGTCTGTTTCTTGGTCAATTCTAATCTCAATTTCATGAATGACCAATTTTGTTGAAGATTCAGCCTGAATCTCTCATTTGGTGACTAATTTTGTCAAAGAAGATTTTTTCCGTTTGGTTCGTCTGAGACCTTGCCATTTATTTCTTGTTTGAACAGAAGGATGATCAATTCCATTCTTCCAAGAATATAAAGGCTGGATGTAATTCCATTCTTCTTGAATATCTGGTTTTTCTAACTCCTTTTGATGGGTCTGATGGATCTTGGAATATCGATTCGAGATCTAGCCAATTTTGATAGATCTGATTTTTTAGATACTCCTTGTATTTGAGACTGTCTCTTTATTCTGTTAAAGATCCATGTCTCCTCTGTTTGTCCCTTATATTTGCTGGATAACCATGTTTCTTCTATACTAGATTCCGCTTTGAGACTTGGGTACTCGATATTAAGTACCTCCAGCTTATCAAGCTGCAACTATTTGTAAGTTATGAAAGAATATATAGATAATTTAGGAATTTCTTCTTGATTATTGTATGCTGAATTTTCTTTTGACTTTTCCCGAGAAATATGTTTGCTATAGTAAGGGAGATTACGGGACCAAGTTGAAATAAATGTTTGTGAAGAATCAATAGTATTTTGGTTTGTATTCTTAACTAACTGGGTCTCAACTAGTTGGATATTTTGTTCAAAAGAAATAATCTTTGTTTGTGGATCTCTAATAGTCATAGGCTCGGTGAGAGATAGAGAAGAATTTTTAGTTGCTGAATTGAAATAAGCAATTTCTGTTTGAAGAATTTTAACAGTTATAGGTTTGACACTAGGTTGAGTTTTAGTTAAGACATTTATTGACGAATATCCTATGTCTAAGGAATTTCTTATGCCTTTTCTAATATCAAGACTAGTGGTATTAATAGAATTATCTATTGGTTGACCGGATACTAAAAGTTTTGAAGTTTTAATAGACTCTTGGTTTGGTAAATCTATTGGGTTTGATAGATCTACGGGAGAATCTGGTAGATCTATATCTGCTGGGTTTATATTTTCTGATTTTGATGGATCTATGGATTCTGCTAATAGTTTATAGGAGGATTCTAGTATAGAAGTTGTTTGAGATAGATCTATGGATAGATCTACGGATTTTGCCTTAATTTGCATTGGATCCACGGAATCTAATGTGGAATCCTGAATTTTTGACATAGAGGATGCAGGTTTTGAAGTATTTTGAGCTGGATTTTTGAGTTCTGGTACGGACTCTTTAGTTGTTTGAGACTCATACCAGTCAAAAAAGTGAATATTTTGTTTTGTTTTTCTTAAAAAGTCATAAAAGTTTTCTTGTATATTTTCTCGGGCTTCTCCCTGATATTTGCCAAAAAATTGTTTTCTTTTAAAATGGTTGTGGTTTGCAAAGAATTCAGATCTAAGTTTTGCTTTGTCAATCTGGAATTCAGGAGATTTGTTTTCTAGTTTTCTTTGAATAAGAATTGATTGTTCTATCCAGGTAATTCTAGTTTGAATGTCATTTAAAGGTTTGTTGTTTAAAGAACTAGAAGAAATAATATGTCTTAACAGATGAAGCCATAAACAAATAAATAAACAAAATAAAATATTTAAACACGTAAAAGATTTAAACAACTTATAATCCTCTTCCCTTTGGCGCAGAATCCTTCGGGATCCATGGAGGATAACTATTTTTATAAACAGATTATAAAAGATAGTGAGGAAACCACAAGAACAGATCTAACCTTTTGAAAAAGATTAACTATTCTTGACGACCATATTTCCATCATAATAAAGATAGTAATAAACCTACAAGAACAAATCTAAATCATTTGAGAAAGATTAACTATGCATGACGACTATATTTTCAAACGAAATTATAAGATTGACAGTAAAAACTCATTTTCCCTGGATCTGATCCTCCGGACACTTCACCGTCCTAGAGCATACCACCCTAAGAACCTTAACATCCCTACAGTGCCAAATCCCATGGTTTTACCTGGAACGGATGCTAGCAATTATAGGCTCCATGCCCCTCAGAAAGATCCAGAGTCATGAAATTAATACTAGCAAAATTTAATAAGTTTGAATACATTAGATAGTAATCACGAAATTAACCAGTCTCATCCGACAGATCTAAACTTGTAGATCTACACTAGCAATAGCATAAATAAAGAAAGATGATAATCACGAAGTTAAACAATCTCATCGAAAGATATAAACTTATAGATCTACACTAACAACATCATAATAAGTAAAGAAAAATAGCCATCTCCCCACTTCCCCCTCTGGCTCTGGCTCTAATACCAGACGGGACGGGGGGTTAGCCCCTTAAACTAGGAAAATAAATAAAGCAGAGGGAATTGAAAGCATAAATGTTAGGAAGTGGGTTGCAGTCGCATTGCCACTGGTTAGTATAGGCGGTTGAACCAACCATGTATAAACAGAATATAAATAAAATATAAAAACAAGTTAGAATGTTAGCTCAGGCGGTATAACCGTCCATGGATAATTAGTATAATCAAAGTAAATAAAACAAGTAAATGGATATGACTATGAGGCGGCTCAGCCGACCATTTGATTGAATGATATTGAATGACAGAATATAAAAGAACTTACAAGATATGAAGTTTGCACAAGGCTTGCTCCTTTGTTTGATAAAAAACTAAAATATAAAACTAAGAACTTGTTTGTAGATAGAGGGAGGAGAGTTTCTTCAAGCTTGAGAGAGAAGTAGTATTGAAGAAATGGTGTTAGAATGGTGTTGGGTTTAAGGGGTATTTATAGCAAACATTTTTGTAGTGCTATAGTACCCGCTACAGTATTTTTACTGCTGCTACAGTGCGCTCTACAGTGCATTGTTTGTCTTTTGTTGTCTTGTTTGCACAGTAACTTGTCGGACTGCTACAGTGCTTCCGGTGCTACAGTAAAATGATTCTTTCTTGTTTGTTGTTTTTGTATCCTTATGGAATTTGTGAGAAAATTCCATAACAGTCATCCTCATTGTCTGGGCCTACATATTCGTCCAGTTTTATTCTAGAACTGGAGGCCTCTTATTTGTTTGAAACTTCTTTTGATTGATCTAGCTGTAAAAGCATATCCTTGAGTTGTTTGATATACTCTTGTTTGTCAGTGATTGATGCCAATTTAGCTGTTGAGATAGATTTCTGTTGCAAAAATTGGGTTGTTTGATTGTCTCCGGATTTTATTGAGCGAGGATTCCTTTGAAACCATGCCTGGATGTTTGCTGGTTGAATAAAATTTTTATTGAATGTTGACCACCATTTTGAATACCCTTGTCGAACTAATAATGGTGGAAGTTGTGTTTGTTGTATGTATTCATATTTTCACCGGTAAACCTATGCTACCGAGAATATGGAAAAGATGTGCAAACTGATTGGTATATAGTTGTTTGGGGTTTCAAATCTTTATTCAAATAGTTTGTAGCTTCGTTTGATATCTGGAGGAAGGATGTCCAGATTAGGTCCAAGTGCTTTCCACCATGCTGAAAAATTATATTTCTTTGTTCTCAAAAAATAGAAAAGATAAGAATGTTGGTTTAATTCATTTTGGAAGGTGAAGGTATAGAACCAGGCTGCCTTATAATCCCAATAAGCAGGATTAAAGGAAGTAGTAAAAGGTTTGGGTTTACTTAGGTTTGTTCCCCATTCTGATGGTTTAATCACCTTCAGAATTTGGGCACTGGAATGAGTATTGATGTATTTTCCAGTAGGATTTTCATTTTTGTCTCTCATTTCTATTTTGTGGGGTTGAAGAATTAGAGACTTTGAATCCGTAAGAATGAGTTTGTAATATACAAGTGTCTTGGTGAGAGTTTGAGGTATAAAATTGTAAGTGTCTGGCAGAATAGTTTGGGCCAGTAGGTTTGGGTCATCATGCCAATAATCAAGTTCGGTTTGGACCACAGGAATGTGGGTACTTGATTTAATTTAGGGGCAAGAAGTTTTATTTGATTTTGGTTCAAGGTTGGCCAGGGTTTTGGGTTCTTGAATAGTGAGTGACTTGGGTTTGGGCTCTTGGATAGCAAGAGATTTAGGTTTGATATTTTGAGTTAAGACTGTTTTGAGATGATTTGGTGTGTCCCAGACATGGTACCCTGGTGATTCAGGCTGGTATCCTTGTGATTCAGCCCATTGTTTGATGCGTTCAAAGTATAATTGTTTTTCATCATTTCTTCGGCTATATCAGCCGATGTTTTAGGAGAGGCTATGGATATGGGTTGAGGAGAAGAAAAAATTTGAAACCTGTTTGGAGTTAGGTTTGAAGAAGATAATTTCTTTTCTGTTTGGGATGAACTGGAAGAACTTGAAGAGTCCTGTTTGGTTGTTTGAGAAGAGGGATTTGGTTTGTTTGGGGATTTCTCCTGTTGTTTCTTTTTTCTGGGCATCTTATCTTCCCTGCAAGAATTCACGAGTTAGATAATCAGGAATAGAATTTGAAGGTCCTTTAATGTATTCAATGTCAAAATCAAATATTGATAAAATTGCTTGCCATCTAGCAAAGATTTGTTTAGAGGCAAGGTTTTTAACATCTTTTTGTAAAACATCTTTAGCTGACTTACAATCAACTCGAAGTAAAAACTTCTGGTTTAGTAATTCAACTTGGAATTTTGTAATACATTAGACTATTGCTAAAATTTCTTTTTTAATAGTAGAATAATTTTGTTGAGAATTGTTTCAATGTTTTGAAGCAAAAGCAATTATTTGTTCTTTATTATTTTTTGTTTGTTTAAGAATACCACCATATCCTAAATCAAAGGCATCTGTCTCAACAATTTTTGGGATTGTTGGATCTGGAAGGGCTAGACAAGGAATGACTTTGACTTGGGTTTTAATTTTTCTCAATGTTTCTGTATGGATATCTGTCCATAAAGGTGGAGTAGTTTTTAGTCTATCATATAAAGGTTTTTCTATGTTGCTAAGATTTGGAATGAAATCTGAGACAAAATTCAAACAACCCAAGAATCTTTGGAGTTGTTGTTTGTCAAGAATTTGGTCAAGAAATTTATCAGCAAATTGAATTGACCTATTAATAGGAGTAATGGTTCCTTGGTGAATATGATGTCCAAGAAACCTGATTTTAGTTTGGAAAAGGCTGATTTTCTTTTGAGAGACAACAAGGCCATTTTTCTGGGTAATATGAAGAAAGGTAATTAGGTGTTTGAAGTGTTGTTCAATATTTTCTGAGAATACCAGAACATCATCAATATAGACAATGATGAATGAGGGGTAAGGACTGAATATCTCATTCATAATCCTTTGGAATTCAGAAGGAGCATTTTTATGTCCAAATGGCATTACGTTCCATTCGTAATGTCCAAATGGTACTATGAATGTTGTTTTGTATCTGTCAGAGATATGAATTTGAATTTGTCAAAATCCTAACTTCATATCAAATTTTGAGTATATCTTGGCAGAATAAAGCCATTGAAATAAATCCTTCTTGTTTGGTATAGGATATCTGATCCATCGAAGATCTTTATTCAAGGCTTTATAATTGATTACAAGTCTTGGAACTCCTCTTTCAATCTCTGATTGTTTGTTGACATAGAATGCTGGACAGCTCTGTGATACCCCGACTTCTTTAAACCCTAAATTCTAATCAAAAGAAAAAAAATCCTAGTTTACTTGTGACTAACCGGTTTTCTTAAATCTCCTATATTTTAATCGAAACCCTAATTGTAACCAATGGAATTGTAAAATTCCTCACATTTTGCTTAAAATTCCTTTCATGTGACATTTATTCCTTTCTAATAGCTTTACTACTCATTTACATCCCCAATGTTTAGAATAAAGAATAGAATTAAGAGTTCTCCCTTTTGCATTCATCGTTAGGGTAAACTAAGATTTTTACGGCTAAACGTAGTGTGACTATCCGGCACCGAGGGTGGATCAAATTTGGTGATTAAGAGTGAGTTTTAGATGATATTAAGTGTGTGATTAGAAGTGATAATAATAAGTTAGTGAATTATAAGTTAAAACCCTAGTATACGCGATTTAGGGAAAAACGGGTTGAACCGACGGGTACCGTTTGTTATCGAGTGAGTGCACCACTTGAACACTAATTTATTACCTTAATCTCTTTGTTATTAATTGATTAAAATCACCCCCAAAATATCCCTTATGGCAGCCGAAATTATTGACTCAAAAAGGAGAGAAAAGAAAAAATTTTGGATTAACCAAAGTGTAACACTTGTTGGTTACTTAGAGACCTTTGACCAAGCCAATTTTCTTTGCTTCTTATCTTCACTTTGGCTCCATGTCTTCATCATTTTTCCTTGGTTTGGCCGAGAGCAAGAGAGGGAGAAAGAGTGAAGAGAGCTTTCCATTTCAACCTTGAATCAAGCCTTGTGAGTGAAAACAAGAACAACTAAACCGATTAACTTGTAAATTGGAAGCTTGGGAAGCTTAGGGAACTAAAAATTTCAAGGGGAAGTGAAGGAGAACACTAGCAAGCTCTGGTTTTGAGGTAAAATGGCTGACCACTCTTTTTTTTTTTTCCTTAATCATGTTGGAGTTGTTTAGTAACTTGTATTTGTGATTGTGATGCTTAAATCAAGGGAATTTGGATGATTGGGGTGATGCATTTGAGTTAGGGTTTGAATGATTCCCTTCTCATACTTGTTGTATGGATGGTATATGATGTATATAAACTTGTATATAAGGTGGTAGTGATGGTTTTAAACTAGAAATAAGCATTATATCTTGATTGTAGCAAATTTCCAGAATTTAATTTCTTGCATACCCTATTCTGCCCGGTTCTATTTCACCATGATAGAGGCCGAATCAGGTTGGCAACAAAACATGAAAGTTGTAGGGAATGATGTTTTATAGTTTCCTACAAAATTTCAGCTCAATCGGAATACTGTAGCTTATGAAAAGACAAAAATACCCCTGACTGCCATAGGTAGAGTTCTGGGGACAGTTTTAACATTTCACCAATCTGATCACATTTGTTCACCCTGATTCGTACTGATATAGCATTTTACCAAAACATGAAAGTTATAGTGCTATGTTTTAGCTTTCCAACGCCCTGAAAACGCCTCAATCGGACTTCGGTAGCCTGAGTTATTGTTGTTTACGTATAGTGCGGTTAGCTAGCCCGAATGTGAGATTCTGGTTCTGTAATTTGAAATTTTTGACCTAGCTACACTATGAAATGGACTGAGTGGTCTTCATCAAAGTTGTAGCCCTTTATCTTAGCTTCGAAATGGTATAAATTTCATCCCAATCCGATAAGCGTAGCCTCGGTTGTGTCCGTTACGCAAAACAACGTCAAATCTGTCTTTTGTTTCTTAACTCAAACTTCATTTCCGCCCATGTTCCTAGCTTGATTTTGTACTTGTATGACTTTGAGCCTATTGAATGGCTATTGAAATGAGACGATTTTTGTGTATGACTTTGGGGCTAATTGAGAAAAAGAATGAAGGCATAAATGGCTGGAAAATAGGTAAATACAAAGGGCGTGTTGCCCAAATTTGCACTCGATGACTAGGTAAGGATTTGAGGACGAATACCACTTGAACAATTTAGGATATTTACGTCTTCTCTTATCAAGGTATATGGGTTAGAATTTGGCCGAAACTTGTACCCTTGAAAAAATGAAAGTTACGACTAATAAAAATACGTTTTCTCCATTTCTTCGACTCACATGGTATTTCAAAGTATAATTGATTCAAAGTTTCAAAGTTTTAAGAGCGAGCATGACCTTTTCGGAATTTGATCAGTATCTTGAATACTACTTAAGCGAATTGCATTTATTTGATTTTATTGAAGCGAAACTCCTATATTTCGAACTCTAGAGAGTTTTACATTCGCAAATGACATTTTATCACAGATTTGGACTCCAACCAAGGAGTTGGACCTGAACGTGACTTTTGAGAGGCACTAGACCTTTGGTGAGTGCTTCCAAATACCTGATTGAACTGGACACTTATTTTCAATACTTGATCAATGTAAATAAATGATATGAGATTTGTTGATCGGGCAAGATTGTACTTTATCGCACTTGTCCTAATATGGTATATATTTGTTTATTGTTGCAATTAACTTGATATACTTGTACTTGAGTTGTAAGTGCGGAACGACAGTATGTACCACACTCAATCCGAGTGGGAGGTGCCTCTCATTCCCGTCTCCGTACTTTTATTTTGATTCGGTCGATTGGAGATGTTATCTCATCGACAATCTTGGGAACCCAAACCCCACTGGCTAGTTAATCGAGTCGAGCCGGCAAGGGTTTGGTCGATTAGATAACGAACCATGGGTATCGAGTGTTGTCGAGTGGAGTGTTATCTCCTCGACTAATCGGTATACTCGAGTATTACCACCAGTGTTTATTGAGAATTTTGGGTTCAGTAGGGGGTGTGAATGGTGGACGGAGAGTAGTTTAAGTGGTGCTCTACTGGATTAGTTACTTACTTGAAAGTTGACGGAGTGTCAACTATTACTTGATAAAGCTCTGGTGATGCAATGGGAATTTGGCTCCTGAGAGCTATCCGTATCCTTATACTTTGGACTGATTATTGCTTATTGGATTATTGTTTCTTCTGAAAAACTTTTACACTCGCTTACTTTGAGATTTGCTACTTGAAGTATTATTGTTCACTTTTATGAACTTTTCATGCTCATTATTTTGCTACGTGATACCTGCACTTTTAAAAATGGTCAATCTGTTATTTGGAACCTCACTGGGCTTTTAACTCATTCCACGCCATTTGTTTTCCTTACAGGGGTACGAGCGAGACGTGAGACGTGTACAGACTAGCATAATCTAGTTGTTTTGAATTTTAAATTTGTACTCACGCTAGTACCTGACGAGGGTTGATTGTACTAGAAATGTAAACACTTTGAAGTTTTTGGCGTGTAGAAGATTTGTATCTGGATTTGAGCATCAATGTATATATTAAGTTGAAGTGGATGTGTTATTCATTTTCTATGGATGTATGTTATTTTTCTTGAGCTATGAGTGAGTGAGTCCTGGCGAGAGGTGGGCAGGCAGTCCGCCGAACCCTTTGGTTCGCCTTAGGGGAAAGTGGGGCCGTCACAGATGGTATCAGAGCTCTTATTGAGCACGTGCCGGGAGAGGGTTCTCGGACTGTGGGGATTGGCTTATTAAGTGTGGAACAAATGTTTATTGTTTGGGGCATTAGATATGTATGTTGGGAAGGAATCTCAAAAGTGGTTGATTTCCTCTTGTACCTGGCCAGTTCGAGTGGTGAATTACCATATTTTTGGATTCTTGTACCCGAGTATCAAAGAGTGATACCTTTATGATAAGTCGATATCTCGAGTACTATTAGGATAAGGTTGGATGGCGAAAGTCAAGGCACAGGGAATGTGAATAATCTAGACTTGGGATATATTGAAGATATTAGTGAGAATTGAAACCCTTAGCATGCAAGTGTACGTACTTGTTTGTACTTTTTCAAGTTTTGATTAAGTATAGTGCCTGACCAATTCCTAGCGTTACTGTCCCGTAAGATGTGTGAATTGCTATGATATATACAAAGAAAGTGTGTTATTTTCACTGTGTTTTATTAATTTTCGTTTTATGATTTGAAAATGCTTTTATTGAACCTTATAGCTATTTTATTTTGCTTATACTTATTTACGAATAAATATATAAATTTATGAATAAATGAATGAATTTCGAGGACGAAATTCTTTTAAGGAGGGGACATTGTGATACTCCGACTTCTTTAAACCCCAAATTCTAATCAAAAGAAAAAAAAACCCTAGTTTACTTGTGACTAACCGGTTTTCTTAAATCTCCTATATTTTAATCGAAACCCTAATTGTAACCAATGGAATTGTAAAATTCCTCACATTTTGCTTAAAATTTCTTTTATGTGGCATTTATTCCTTTCTAATAGCTTTACTACTCATTTACATCCCCAATGTTTAGAATAAAGAATAGAATTAAGAGTTCTCTCTTTTGCATTCATCGTTAGGGTAAACTAAGATTTTTACGGCTAACCGTAGTGTGACTATCCGGTACCGAGGGTGGATCAAATTTGGTGATTAAGAGTGAGTTTTAGATGATATTAAGTGTGTGATTAGAAGTGATAATAATAAGTTAGTGAATTATAAGTTAAAACCCTAGTATACGCGATTTAGGGTAAAACGGGTTGAACCGACGGGTACCGTTTGTTATCGAGTGAGTGCACCACTTGAACACTAATTTATTACCTTAATCTCTTTGTTATTAATTGATTAAAATCACCCCCAAAATATCCCTTATGGCAGCCGAAATTATTGACTCAAAAAGGAGAGAAAAGAAAAAATTTTGGATTAACCAAAGTGTAACACTTGTTGGTTACTTAGAGACCTTTGACCAAGCCAATTTTCTTTGCTTCTTATCTTTACTTTGGCTCCATGTCTTCACCATTTTTCCTTGGTTTGGCCGAGAGCAAGAGAGGGAGAAAGAGTGAAGAGCGTTTTCCATTTCAACCTTGAATCAAGCCTTGTGAGTGAAAACAAGAACAACTAAACCGATTAACTTGTAAATTGGAAGCTTGGGAAGCTTAGGGAACTAAAAATTTCAAGGGGAAGTGAAGGAGAACACTAGCAAGCTTTGGTTTTGAGGTAAAATAGCTGACCACTCTTTTTTTTTTTCCTTAATCATGTTGGAGTTGTTTAGTAACTTGTATTTGTGATTGTGATGCTTAAATCAAGGGAATTTGGATGATTGGGGTGATGCATTTGAGTTAGGGTTTGAATAATTCCCTTCTCATACTTGTTGTATGGATGGTATATGATGTATATAAACTTGTATATAAGGTGGTAGTGATGGTTTTAAACTAGAAATGGGCATTATAACTTGATCGTAGCAAATTTCCAGAATTTAATTTCTTGCATACCCTATTCTTCCCGGTTCTATTTCACCATGATAGAGGCCGAATCAGGTTTGGAACAAAACATGAAAGTTGTAGGGAATGATGTTTTATAGTTTCCTACAAAATTTCAACTCAATCGGAATACTGTAGCTTGTGAAAAGACAAAAATACTCCTGACTGCCATAGGTAGAGTTCTGGGGACAGTTTTAACATTTCACCAATCTGATCACGTTTGTTCACCCAGATCCGTACTGATATAGCATTTTACCAAAACATGAAAGTTGTAGTGCTATGTTTTAGCTTTCCAATGCCCTAAAAAACGCCTCAATCAGACTTCGATAGCCTGAGTTATTGTTGTTTACGTATAGTACGGTTAGCTAGCCCGAATGTGAGATTCTGGTTCTGTAATTTGAAATTTTTGACCTAGCTACACTATGAAATGGACTGAGTGGTCTTCATCAAAGTTGTAGCCCTTTATCTTAGCTTCGAAATGGTATAAATTTCATCCCAATCCGATAATCGTAGCCTCGGTTGTGTCCGTTACGCAAAACAACGTCAAATCTGTCTTTTGTTTCTTAACTCAAACTTCATTTCCGCCCATGTTCCTAGCTTGATTTTGTACTTGTATGACTTTGAGCCTATTGAATGGCTATTGAAATGAGATGATTTTTGTGTATGACTTTGGGGCTAATTGAGAAAAAGAATGAAGGCATAAATGGCTGGAAAATAGGTAAATATAAAGGGCGTGTTGCCCAAATTTGCACTCGAGAACTAGGTAAGGATTTGAGGACGAATACCACTTGAACAATTTAGGATATTTACGTCTTCTCTTATCAAGGTATATGGGTTAGAATTTGGCCGAAACTTGTACCCTTGGAAAAATGAAAGTTACGACTAATAAAAATACGTTTTCTCCATTTCTTCGATTCACATGGTATTTCAAAGTATAATTGATTCAAAGTTTCAAAATTTTAAGAGCGAGCATGACCTTTTCGAAATTTGATCAGTATCTTGAACACTACTTAAGCGAATTGCATTTACTTGATTTTATTGAAACGAAACTCCTATATTTCGAACTCTAGAGAGTTTTACATTCGCAAATGACATTTTATCACAGATTTGGACTCCAACCAAGGAGTTGGACCTGAATGTGACTTTTGATAGACACTAGACCTTTGGTGAGTTCTTTCAAATACCTGATTGAACTGGACATTTATTTTCAATACTTGATCAATGTAAATAAATGATATGAGATTTGTTGATCGGGTAAGAGTGTACTTTATCGCACTTGTCCTAATATGGTATATACTTGTTTATTGTTGCAATTAACTTGATATACTTGTACTTGAGTTGTAAGTGCGGAACGGCAGTATGTACCACACTCAATCCGAGTGGGAGGTGCCTCTCATTCCCGTCTCCGTACTTTTATTTTGATTCAGTCGATTGGAGATTTTATCTCATCGACAATCTTGGGAACCCAAACCCCACTGGCTAGTTAATCGAGTCGAGCCGGCAAGGGTTTGGTCGATTAGATAACGAACCACGGGTATCGAGTGTTGTCGAGTGGAGTGTTATCTTCTCGACTAATCGGTATACTCGAGTATTACCACCAGTGTTTATTGAGATTTTTGGGTTCAGTAGGGGGTGTGAATGGTGGACGGAGAGTAGATTAAGTGGTGCTCTACTGGATTGGTTACTTACTTGAAAGTTGACGGAGTGTCAACTATTATTTGATCAAGCTCTGGTGATACTTTTCATGCTCATTATTTTGCTACGTGATACCTGCACTTTTAAAAATGGTCAATCTGTTATTTGGAACCTCATTGGATTTTTAACTCATTCCACGCAATTTGTTTTCCTTACAGGGGTACGACCGAGGCGTGAGACGTGTACAGACTAGCATAATCTAGTTGTTTTGAATTTTAAATTTGTACTCACGCTAGTACCTGACGAGGGTTGATTGTACTAGAAATGTAAACGCTTTGAAGTTTTTGGCGTGTAAAAGATTTGTATCTGGATTTGAGCATCAGTGTATATATTAAGTTGAAGTGGATGTGTTATTCATTTTCTATGAATGTATGTTATTTTTCTTGAGCTATGAGTGAGTGAGTCCTGGCGAGAGGTGGGCAGGCGGTCCGCCGAACCCTTTGGTTCGCCTTAGGGGAAAGTGGGGCCGTCACAGATGGTATCAGAGCTCTTATTGAGCTCATGCCGGGAGAGGGTTCTCGGACTGTGGGGATTGGCTTATTAAGTGTGGAACAAATGTTTATTGTTTGGGGCATTAGATATGTATGTTGGGAAGAAATCTCAAAAGTGGTTGATTTCCTCTTGTACCTGGCCAGTTCGAGTGGTGAATTACCATATTTTTGGATTCTTGTACCCGAGTACCAAAGAGTGATACTTTTATGATAAGTCGACATCTCGAGTACTATTAGGATAAGGTTGGATGGCGAAAGTCAAGGCACAGGGAATGTGAATAATCTGAACTTGGGATATATTGAAGATATTAAGTGTACGTACTAGGTTGTACTTTTTCAAGTTTTGAATAAGTATAGTGCCTGACCAATTCCTAGCGTTACTGTCCCGTAGGATGTGTGAATTGCTATGATATATACAATGAAAGTGTGTTATTTTCACTGTGTTTTATTAATTTTCGTTTTATGATTTGAAAATGCTTTTATTGAACCTTATAGCTATTTTATTTTGCTTATACTTATTTACGAATAAATATATGAATTTATGAATAAATGAATGAATTTCGAGGACGAAATTCTTTTAAGGAGGGGAGATTGTGATACTCCGACTTCTTTAAACCCTAAATTCTAATCAAAAGAAAAAAAAACCCTAGTTTACTTGTGACTAACCGATTTTCTTAAATCTCCTATATTTTAATCGAAACCCTAATTGTAACCAATGGAATTGTAAAATTCCTCACATTTTTCTTAAAATTTCTTTTATGTGGCATTTATTCCTTTCTAATAGCTTTACTACTCATTTACATCCCCAATGTTTAGAATAAAGAATAGAATTAAGAGTTCTCTCTTTTGCATTCATCGTTAGGGTAAACTAAGATTTTTACGGCTAACCGTAGTGTGACTATCCGGTACCGAGGGTGGATCAAATTTGGTGATTAAGAGTGAGTTTTAGATGATATTAAGTGTGTGATTAGAAGTGATAATAATAAGTTAGTGAATTATAAGTTAAAACCCTAGTATACGTGATTTAGGGAAAAACGAGTTGAACCGACGGGTTCCGTTTGTTATCGAGTGAGTGCACCACTTGAACACTACTTTATTACCTTAATCTCCTTGTTATTAATTGATTAAAATCACCCCCAAAATATCCCTTATGGCAGCCGAAATTATTGACTCAAAAAGGAGAGAAAAGAAAAAATTTTGGATTAACCAAAGTGTGACATTTGTTGGTTACTTAGAGACCTTTGACCAAGCCAATTTTCTTTGCTTCTTATCTTTACTTTGGCTCCATGTCTTCACCATTTTTTGTTGGTTTGGCTGAGAGCAAGAGAGGGAGAAAGAGTGAAGAGAGCTTTCCATTTCAACATTGAATCAAGCCTTGTGAGTGAAAACAAGAACAACTAAACCGATTAACTTGTAAATTGGAAGCTTGGGAAGCTTAGGGAACTAAAAATTTCAAGGGGAAATGAAGGAGAACACTAGCAAGCTCTGGTTTTGAGGTAAAATGGCTGACCACTCTTTTTTTTTTCTTTAATCATGTTGGAGTTGTTTAGTAACTTGTATTTGTGATTGTGATGCTTAAATCAAGGAAATTTGGATGATTGGGGTGATGCATTGGAGTTAGGGTTTGAATGATTCCCTTCTCATACTTGTTGTATGGATGGTATATGATATATATAAGCTTGTATATGAGGTGGTAGTGATAGTTTTAAACTAGAAATGGACATTTAATCTTAATTGTAGCAAATTTCCAGAATTTAATTTCTTGCATACCCTGTTCTGCCCGGTTCTTTTCACCATGATAGAGGCCAAATCAGGTTTGGAACAAAACATGAAAGTTGTAGGGAATGATGTTTTATAGTTACCTACAAAATTTCAGCTCAACCGGAATACTGTAGCTTATGAAAAGATAAAAATACCCCTGACTGCCATAGGTAGCGTTCTGGGGACAGTTTTAACATTTCACCAATCTGATCACATTTGTTCACCCTGATCCGTACTGATATAGCATTTTACCAAAACATGAAAGTTGTAGTGCTATGTTTTAGCTTTACAACGCCCTGAAAATGCCTCAATTGAATTTCGGTAGCCTGAGTTATTGTTGTTTACGTATAGTGCGGTTAGCTAGCCCGAATGTGAGATTCTGGTTCTGTAATTTAAAATTTTTGACCTAGCTATGCTACGAACTGGACTGAGTGGTCTTCATCAAAGTTGTAGCCCTTTATCTTAGGTTCGACACGGTATAAATTGCATCCCAATCCGATAAGCGTAGCCTCGGTTGTGTCCGTTACGCAAAACAATGTCAAATCTGTCTTTTGTTTCTTAACTCAAACTTCATTTCCGCCCATGTTCCTAGCTTGATTTTGTACTTGTATGACTTTGAGCCTATTGAATAGCAATTGAAATGAGATGATTTTTGTGTATGACTTTGGGGCTGATTGAGAAAAAGAATGAAGCCATAAATGGCTGGAAAATAGGTAAATATAAAGGGCGTGTTGCCCAAATTTGCACTCGAGGACTAGGTAAGGATTTGAGGACGAATACCACTTGAGCAATCTAGGATATTTATGTAACAGCCCCACTTTCCCCTAAGGCGAACCAAAGGGGTTAGCGGACTGCCTGACCAGCTCTCGCCAGGACTACGGATCAGGTCACGTCGATCTAATACGTTTCGGGAAAGTAAAAGCGCGCTCGAACATCTAAAAACTATAATAACGCATAAAATCCACCAGGAAAATTTTTCTAAGCCAGAAAATGCAGAAAACATGCAATTAAAGGGGAAAAACCCTAGGAAAAACATTAAGGGAAAATACGGGTTCTCACAATTTACGTATTCTCTTATCAAGGTATATGGGTTAGAATTCGGCCGAAACTTATATCCTTGGAAAAATGAAAGTTACGACTAATAGAAATACGTTTTCTCCATTTCTTCGACTCAAATGGTATTTCAAAGTATAATTGATTCAAAGTTTCAAAGTTTTAAGAGCGAGCATGACCTTTTCAGAATTTGATCAGTATCTTGAATACTACTTAAGCGAATTTCATTTACTTGATTTTATTGAAGCGAAACTCCTATATTTCGAACTCTAGAGAGTTTTACATTCGCAAATAATCTTTTATCACAGATTTGGACTCCAACCAAGGAGTTAGACCTGAACGTGACTTTTGAGAGGCACTAGACCTTTGGTGAGTGCTTCCATGTAACAGCCCCACCTCCCCCTAAAGCGAACCAAAGGGTTCGGCTGACCGCCTGCCCAACTCTCGCCGGGACTCACTCACTCACTATAATCCTTAAACAAATTACAATATAAATCTCAAATATTACATCAAATTCTCCAAGAATTACATATCACATACGCAGGAAACTAATTCCCAAGCGTGGAACGTACACGTACATCCATTCAAGTCCAAACATTCATACAAACCCAACTATTACACAAGAGAAATCTAAAACTCAAACTATACAGGAGATAATCCATCCAGCCACATGAATAAGTACTACAAGCACTTCCTTCGCCTCGAGCCCTGTGGAGGGGAATAAAATAGTTTTGGGGTGAGTTAGAAGCTCAGCGAGTAACCAGTAAAATCAGTAATCAAATATATTTCACAACAATGCATTTCGATGATGTCATGATTTCGAGATCAAATGTATGTATTTTTGCTTTGGTGAGCCAGTGAAATCATTGCACTTAAACATCCAACGCTCAAATAGATAATTTAACGTTGAACAGTAAGATGGAGCCCCTTTTTGAGCTCCAAACGAACATAAACAAGTGATAGAGACGTTGGTGTTCAGCACAAGACTCCCCAAGAACTCATTGAAACCAAAACATACCATGAACTCCCATGCAAGCACGCATGATATGCAATTGAATAAAGAATGCAGGAAACAGTTCATAAGTAGATTTGGAAATAGTTTAGGGTCACTCACCAACCACGGCTCATAATCCTCATCCATCATAGACAATTTTCTCGATCAAGTCCAAGGCCTTCAACTCAAACTCAAAGCAATCAAATGCTTTCAAAGATCGGACAGCATTTCCCCTTAATTTCCTTACTTTTCCATCCTACAAGCAACACCAATTCATCTCAAATCAACCACATACACATCATAAACTAACAAATACACCTTTCGGTACAATATCCATAACTGAACCTACCCTTATCGGATTGAAACGAATCTTATGGCGTTTCGAAGCCAAGACATATACCTACATTTCTTATGAGACCTCCAAAGCCAAATCATGCATTTCCATGGTCAAAAATGGAAATTTCCACGAAAATAGAAATCTGGGCGCGAAACAGGGCTCATGGGCAGTCAAGGGTATTTCGGTCATTTCACATTCTACAATACTCCGATCGGGCTGAAAGTTTGTAGCCAACTATAAAAATCATTCTCTACAACTTTCATGTTTTGTGCTAAAGTTAGTTCGGCCTCTAACATGGTGAAATAGAACCGGGCAGAAGCAAGGCAGGTTTTCATCCAAGCTGGAATTTATGCTTACAAACCAAAAATTTCTTTAGGCCAAGTAAACTAACATTTAAACACTAGCTATTTCACATATCAAAGCTATCAAACCATAACTAATCATTAATCTTCATATTAGGGCAGAAAATTCACCAAGAAACTGAAATTTTCATAAACCTACTTCAACCCATATAATTCTCTCACAAAATTACTAATTCAACAACTATAACCACAAATTGCCCATAATTGAAGTAAAGAAGGAGTTTCTTGACAATTTATCTTATCTCCCTAAGAAAGATGGTAGCTTAGGCTTTGTCCTCCAAAAATAACTCCACAAATACCTTGAAAACTACTTGGGAAGTAAGTTTTATGGAGTAGTTTGCAAATTAATCGGTTGAAACTCAAGATTTGGGCAAGAAATTGAAGTGAAAGATGAAGATTTTCTCTCTCTTTTGCTCTCCAAATTTTGGCCAGCTCAAGGAGGAAATGAAGATGATCTTGGTCAAATTTTGGGTTTAGTAAAGATGGAGGAAAAATAGTCAAAGTCCAACACCAACCAAATCGCGACACTTGGCACCTTTTGTTTTCAAACTTATCCTCTTGTCTCTCAATGGTAATCTATCTAACTAACCTCCAATTATCTCCTAACACCTAGTATATTAATCCCGGTATACAAAACATAATCTAATCGGTCGAATTTATCGCACTTAACGCCACTAGCGGGTCCCACGTCCGATATACACTCTTTATTTCTTATGAACTAACTTATACTAGAAAAAGGATTCGAAAACTATATTCACTTATAAAAGTCTCCGGAAAATTTTGATAATAAAATAAAGTAAAAGAAATGCACGCGGAAAATAAAATAAATAAGGAAAATTTTCCCTTTTCTTTTCCTTCGGGCGTCACATTCCAAATACCTGATTGAACTGGACACTTATTTTCAATACTTGATCAATGTAAATAAATGATATGAGATTTGTTGATCGGGCAAGAGTGTACTTTATCGCACTTGTCCTAATATGGTATATACTTGTTTATTGATGCAATTAACTTGATATACTTGTACTTGAGTTGTAAGTGCGGAGCGGCAGTATGTACCACACTCAATCCGAGTGGGAGCTGCCTCTCATTCCCGTCTCCGTACTTTTATTTTGATTCAGTCGATTGGAGATGTTATCTCATCGATAATCTTGGGAACCCAAACCCCACTGGCTAGTTAATCGAGTCAAGCCAGCAAGGGCTTGGTCGATTAGATAACGAACCATGGGTATCTAGTGTTGTCGAGTGGAGTGTTATCTCCTCGACTAATCGGTATACTCGAATATTACCACCAGTGTTTATTGAGGATTTTGGATCCAGTAGGGGATGTGAATGGTGGACGGAGAGTAGTTTAAGTGGTGCTCTACTGGATTGGTTACTTACTTGAAAGTTGACGGAGTGTCAACTATTACTTGATCAAACTCTGGTGATGCAATGGGAATTTGGCTCCTGAGAGCCATCCGTATCCTTATACTTTGGACTGATTATTGCTTATTGGATTATTATTTCTTCTGAAAAACTTTTACACTCGGTCACTTGGAGATTTGATACTTGAAGTATTATTGTTCACTTTTATGAACTTTTCATGCTCATTATTTTGCTACGTGATACCTGCACTTTTAAAAATGGTCAATCTGTTATTTGGAACCTCACTGGGCTTTTAACTCATTCCATGCCATTTGTTTTCCTTACAGGGGTATGAGCGAGGCGTGAGACGTGTACAGACTAGCATAGTCTAGTTGTTTTGAATTTGAATTTGTACTCACGCTAGTACCTGACGAGGGTTGATTGTACTCGAAATGTAAACACTTTGAAGTTTTTGGCGTGTAGAAACTTTGTATCTGTATTTGAGCATCAATATATATATTAAGTTGAAGTGGATGTGTTATTCATTTTCTATGGATGTATGTTATTTTTCTTGAGGTATGAGTGAGTGAGTCCTGGCGAGAGTTGGGCAGGAGGTCCGCTGAACCCTTTGGTTCGCCTTAGGGGAAAGTGGGGCCGTCACAAGCTCCATGGAGATTGACTTGGACTAATAATGCCTTTGGATAAGAGGTCATTAATTTCCTTTTGACAATGTTGAAACAGTTCCTAATTCATTTGTATAGGTCTGGCTTTTGTTGGAATATTCTTTTCCTCAAAGTTAGGTTTATAAGGAAGGTGGACAGTATGCTGTTTTCTTGTCCAAAATGCATTTGGAACTTCTGAACAAACCATTCCTTGGATTCTTGTTTACAGATTCTGGATTTTTGTTGAATTTCTAATTTCTTGAGCTGTTCATCTATCTTTTTGTAGGCAATTTCTTCTTTTAAGAAATTGATTTGGCTATGTTTGAGAGATAGATAATTTAATGTTTTTTGAATTATTTTTCTGGAAAAAGGTAAGAGAGCATCTTGCCCATAATTTTGGGGTATGATAGCTTCATCAGTGGTCAGATAAGGAATAAGTTTGGTGACAAAAGTTGTTCAAAGAGTAACATTATTGGTTAGGTCTTTTGCCAAGAGAAATGTTTTTTGATGGATACAGAAGAAAATTGAACTTGGATATTTGAAAATTTGAATTGAATATTTAATTGGGAACCATTGGCTCCTTTAAGGCTTTCCTTTGTTTTTTCAAAAAACCTTGTTGGAATAAGACCTTCTTGAATACAGCTAAGATCAGCTCCTGTGTCAAATAAAGCTTCTGTTTCTGCAGTATAATTGTCACTAATAACCAATCTTATAAGAACAAAATATTTTTTATAGGATATTATTTTTGACTGAGAAGAATTTTTAATTACATCTTCTTTAGTGTTTGATTGGGCTGTATTTTTGATAGATTTGACTTCTTTATTAAGCGAAGCAATTTCTGTTTGAAGATCTTTAACAGTTATAAGTTTGACACTAGGTTGAGTTTTAGTTAAGACATATATTGAGGAATATCCTATGTCTAAGGAATTTCTTATGTCTTTTCTAATATCAAGACTAGTGGTATTAACAGAATTATCTTTTGGTTGACCGGATACTAGCAGTTTTGAAGTTTTAATAGACTCTTGGTTTGGTAGATCCACGGGAGAATCTGGTAGATCTATATCTATTGGGTTGATATGGATTGATTTTGATGGATCTATGGATTCTGAAAGTTTATGAGAGGATTCTAGTGTATGGGTTGTTCGAGACAGATCTATAGGTTTTGATTTAGTTTGAACCGGATCAATAAGATCTGATGTAAAAACCTGAGTTTCTATGGTTTTTGACATAGAGGATGCAGGTTCTAAAATATTTTGGACTGGATTTTCGAGTTCTAGTACAGACACCTTAAATGTTTGAGACTCATACCAGTCAAAAAAATGAATATGTTATTTTGTTTTTCTCAAAAAGTCATAAAAGTGTTCTTGTAGGTTTATTACTATCTTTATTATGATGGAAATATGGTCGCCAGGTATAGTTAATTTTTTTCAAAAGATTAGATCTGTTCTTGTGGTTTTCTCACTATCATTTATAATCTGTTTAGAAAAATGGTTATTCTCCATGGATCCTGAAAGATTCTGTGCCAAAGGGACGAGGATTATAAGTTGTTTAAATCTTTTTGTGTATTTAAATATTTATTTATTTTGCTTATTTTTACTAATGAATTCATCTGTTAAAACATACTTTATATCCCCTAATTCTTCTTTAAACAACAAACCATTGGATGATCTGCAAACTAGAATTGGTCGGATAGAACAATCAATTCTTATTCAAAGAAAACTAGAAAACAAATCTCCTGAATTCAAGATTGACAAAGAAAAACTTAGATCTGAATTCTTTGCAAACCACAACCATTTTAAAAGAAAATAATTTTTTGACAAATATCAGGAAGAAGCCCGAATAAATATACAAGGGGTTAACCCCTTAAATCAGGAAAGCAAATAAAGCAGAGGGAATTGAAAGTATAAATGTTAGGAAGTGAGTCGCAGTCGGACTACCACTAGTTAGTATAGGCGGTTGAACCAACCATGTATAAACAGAATGTAAATAACAGAATGTAAAAGTTAGTAAGTTAGCTCAGGCAGTATAACCGACCATAGATGGTTAGTATAATCAAAACAAAATAAAATAAGTAAATGAATATAAATATGAGGCGGCTCAGACGACCATTTGATTGATTAAGATTGAATAACAAAATATAAGAACACTTACAGGATATGAAACTTGCTCAAGGCTTGCTTCTTTGTTTGATGAAAACTAAAAACTAAAATCTAAAAACTAGTTTGTAGAGAGAGGGAGGAGAATTTCTTCAAGTTAGAGAGAGAAGTAGTCTTGAAGAAATGGTGTTAGAATGGTGTGTGGAATGTGTTGGGTTTGAGGGGTATTTATAGCAAAAATTTTCGTAGTGCTACATTACCCGCTACAGTGCCTCTACTGATGTGAACCCACTTGGACGCGATCTAGACAACGAATTGCCAACGGTTTGGCAGCGGAAATTTGACCCAATCTAATCCCCAAAGTAGCGAACAATGTTGATACTATCTCAACCCACTACTTAACGAATTAGCGAACCAAACTATAGGTAGAGGAACACCACAACCAAGGAGTTACTTGATTGATAAGTTCACTTGAATAACTTGAGAAAGATTCTCAAATATTCAAAGAAGCTCTCTGTGACAGCCCCACCTTCCCCTAAGGCGAACCAAAGAGGTTAGCGGACTGCCTGCCCAACTCTCGCCAGGACTAACGGTGCAGTTAAACACGATCTAAAACGTTTCGGAAAAATAAAAACGCGCTCAAACAAGTCAAAATCGCAAAATAGCCAAACGAAAATCAAAACCGTCGATGAATAGTGGGTACCATGTCATACAACTCGGAAGGACACATAAACAGGGTTAAACAGTGTTATACACATACGTTTGTAATTTACAAAACATAAGGAAGATAATTGGATCAAAATACATTTAGGATTTTTCCAACTATCGAGGAGCTTTACAAAATTTATTAAAACTAGCTCAACTCGTGCTTCAAAACATCATAGTCCCTAAAAGTGGTTCCCTGTAAGGAAAACAAAGGCAAAAGAAAGGGGTGAACTTACGCTCAATGAGGTACCAATCATATAGGGGTAAAATCATCGCCTTTCACGTTAACCAGTCAGATACACATATACCAAATATAAAGGAAAGCAGTTAGACATAGTGATTCACAGGGAAAGGATACAGGTGGCTCTCAAGAGCCAGATTTTCATTTGCAGTACTTGATCCGAACCCGTTGACTCTCCGTCAACGTACATAGAACCAACATATCCGTAAACCCCACTTTACACCAATTTCAGTCCACCAAACATACCCCTACCGGGCCCGAACTCCATTCAGGAACAGTAATGGTAATACTCGAGTATACCGGAATCAAGAGTCTCAATACCCAATGATTCACAAAACAGACTACCGTGGTTCGTTATCTAATCGACCAGGCCCTTGCCGGCCCGATTTGAGTAACTAGCCACAGGTGTTGAGCTCAGAGGTCACATAAAGGTCGTTGGATACCAGCCTCCAAATGACGTCCGAACAGACTCAGATACAGTTAACAGATTATACACAGTAAATAGGCATATGGACAGACAAGAGAACGAGTGTGATAAAGTACACTCTCGTTTCAAACAGAATAAATAGATAGTGCAGTCGTTTAAATCGCAGATTGCAAGGGCAGAAACCAAGTTAAGCAGCAAATGAGGGAAGTGGTACACTCACCGGTTCAAGTACAGATACTTCAAAAGTTTTCACTTCAAACTGGATTTAATCGCCAAGAAACCCTAAAATCATCAAAGTAAAACAATTGAAGGTTTCACATCCAAAATCGAGTAAACGGAATGCACAAGTGAGACTCGACTACGTGTCGTACGCCTTTCCAGGTTAAGTACTAGTACAAAAGAATAAAATATAACTTTTGAACAAAAGATAACAGTTGGTCCTAGGGTTACAAACAACCCCCAAAACCCTTCATTTATGCTAAGATCAACTCAATTGAAGGAATCGCATAGCCCTAAAATTTTGGGCAGCATGCCCTCTGTATTTACCTATTTTCCCAGTCACTTATGGCTTCATTATTTTCCTCAATCAATCCCAAAGTCTTACACAATATAAATTCATCACCACAGCCGTTCAATAGGCTCAAAATCATCCAAGTACAAGATTTAGCCAGAAAAATGACCGGAAATAAGCTTTAAGCTAAGGAACCAAAAAGGCAGATTCACTGCTACTTAGCGTATCGGACCTAACCGAAACTACGCTCATTGGATTGAAGTGCAAGTTATACCGTTTCGAAGCTAAGACAGAGGGATATAACTTTGATGAAGACTACTTAGTCCAGTTCTTACCCTAACTAGGTCAAAATTACCAAAACAACCCCAGATTTTTCAGTTCGAAACTCACTGTGAAATTCAACGAGCAGTCCTGATTCATTCAAGTATATCTCAGCACACACGACTCCGATTCAGGTAATTCAAAAGCCATTTGAAAGCTAAGATACAAGGATATAATTCTTAAGAAGACATTGACAACCAAATCAGTAGTATTCCTAGTCAAACTAACTAATTACAGAAGCTGATTATCAGTTTCGGACAGAAACAGGGCAGTAGGGGTATTTCGGTCTTTTCATAGGCTACATTGCTCCGATTGGGCTGAAATTTTGAAGGAAACTATAAAATATCATTCTATACAACTTTCATGTTTTAACCCAAGACTAATTCAGCCTCTAACTAGGAGAAATAGTACCTGGCAGAATGGGGTTAATTGAAACCCTAATTCCGAAATTTCCTTTCAAAGCGGAAATTTTCCGCACATAGCCACAATTTATGCACTATAGCTTCATTCTAAACCATCCCAAGCCATAATCCATGGCCACACACTATCAAACACATATAGAACAGAAAAATCAAGATTAAATATAAAATTCACCAAACTCAACTAAAAGTCATGAAATATTTCACAAAATCACACTTATAACCACCACAAGTCATTAATTTGACATTATCAAGACCAAAGAAAGAATTCCCTAGCTACTCACCTTAAAATGCAAGAAAGGAAGCAACTACACACCACTTTCTTCCAAACCACTTCATCAACAACCTTACTACTACTAAGAGAAGGATTTTTATGGAGAACTTTCAAGTTTAATCGGTTGGATTGCAAGCTTGAGCAAGATTTGAGATGAAGAAAGTTGAAGATTTTTTTTCTTTTCTCCCTAGAGTAGTTCGGCCAAGAGGGAAAGAAATGAAGATGATTTTTTGGCCAATTTTGATTAAATGGTAAAGTTATGAATAGTGGTCAAACTTAAGATTCCATCACAATGTGACACTTATCACCCTTATTAATGCATAATTATCCTTTTGTCTCTCCATCTCTCATCCATTGGGTATCCTCTAATTATCTCTTAACACCTGCTAAAATAAATCCGGTATCCAACACTTAACCTAATTGGCCGAATTTTACCGAACTTTTCGCACTAACGGGTCCCACGTCCGATATACGCTCTTAATTTTTCAAAAACTAACCGATACTAGAAAAATCATTTAAAAATAATATTTACTCATAAAAATTATTTTTAAAATTTTTTGAATAAAGAAAATGTGGAAAAACGTGCAATTAAAAGAAAATAAAACCTAGAAACTAAGAAAATTACGGGTCCTCACACTCTCTTGGAAAGAGAAAAATGAAAACTCACAATTTTATTGATTCAAAAACTGATTGTAAAGGTCTCTTGCCTTGGTTATATATAGCCATACAATTGACAACCAAAAGTGAATTGGATTCACTTGACTAAAACCTAAAGTGGTTTGGAAAACTCTAAATTCGGCTGGGCTAGGCCTTTGGGCCGATTCTACTACTCAAATCCATTAGCTATTGGTCGGCCAAGACTAGGTTATTGATGGCCGACTTTATTTAACAAATAAATAACAAAAATAGTGGTTAAATGACTAAATTGCCCTTGATCTTCCAATCACTAGTCTTCACTTGTCTCACTTGCTCTTCGACTTGGAGTAAGGTGTATATTGTTGACTCCTCATTGTCCAAGCCTTCAATGATCTTCAAATCATCTCCAATTCTCTCTTGGATAGTGCATACAAGAGCTTGAAGGGATTCACACATCTTTTTGGCATGAGTTCTTGTGATCGGGCTACTTGAACGGAGTTGTGGGCTGGAGTGGGGGATCTAGATCATATCATTCCCCTCCTCTTGAAAGCGATTTGTCCCCAAATCGATGGTGCGCTTAAAGGACAATAAGGTTGGAAATAGATGAATGACTGCAAGCCATGTTGCATGTCGTTTGGTTTGCCTTATCATGCTTTTGAACAAAGACTTTCTCCAAGACAATAAACATCTTGTATAAAGCTTGTGAAAATTCCAGGTTCCACTCCAAATCTCTCTAATCAGTCTTTTGTCATGAATTGTCGAATTTGGACCTACACAATAAATCACACAATTAGCATTTGTAGGTACAAAATCACTTGAAAACTTACCATTCACATTCACAAGATAAGGATCTTCATAATGATGCTCAATTAGGTTAGAAAAGTCCCGATTATGATTGTGCAAAGTTACAAAATTCATTCCAAGTTGTTGTTGGTATGGCCTATCTTGCACAAATGGAGGAAGATCGAGATAGGTAGCTTTTGAACCTTCAAATTGAAGAATAAAATCAGGTTGTAAGGAATCAGAATTTGGATCAATGAGGAAAGAATTATCACCAACGAAATAAGAAGGAAGTTTATAACAAGTTTCAAGTGTAGAAACTCCTTTTGAAACTTCATTATTCCTCCCAACAAGCAAATCAGGCTCATGGTTGAAGTTGAACATCAATGGATGACAAAGAGATACAACACTTAAGATGCAAAATCCATGAATAAGTTTGATATTCACCAATGGATTTAGGCATAGAACATGCCAAGATCAACTCAATTTTTCCTTGCTTAACCTGCATAAAAGTAGAAACACTAAACAAAGTAGAGTTAAGATCGTTCGAAAAAACATATGATCTCACATCCTTTCTCACAATCAGCTTACTCAGAATTTTTAATCTCTTTCTCATGCTCAGTAGCTGACTTTTTCCTCTCATTATTCTCAACCTCTTTCTCCTTTTCAACTCCCTCGAATTTTATCACTTCAGTCACAATTTCCTCATCTAACTCTTTCTTCATACTATAACGCTCATGCTCACTCTTCATGTATGTTAGATCAATACAAAGTTGCTTAGAATTAAGCGACACAAGCCTGGTACGACGGCAATTAAATGTGAAGGAATACTTATTAGTATATCCATCATATTTGGCTTCTCGATTAAACATCCACCATTGTCCCAACAGCACATGCGTCACTTGAATGGGAACTACATCACATAACACCTCATCCATGTATTGGCCAATACTAAAAGGAACAAGTGTGTGCTTAGTTACCCAAATATCACCACTATCTGTGGCGCCCCCACTTCTCCCTAAGACGAACCAAAGGGTATCTGCGGGACGCCTGCCTAGCTCTCGCCAGGACTCAAGCAATTCCATTTCAACTTATAGCCGGACCACACAATACAGGCCAATAACTTAGATACAATAAATACGGAAGCGTTCAAGCTCAATAATCGTCATCCATTATTCAATCCACACGTCGGTATACAAAATACATTTCGCCCCAAAAGTTACATTTCCATACCCAAAAGTACAATTCAAAACCAAAGGCATAACCAAGAGTAATAGCAAACCCTAAACAAAAGTACATTAAGAGGGTTTCTCCATTTCACCTCCGAGTTCAAACCTGTTAAGGAAAACAAATCTACAGGGTGAGCAAAACGCTCGTGAGGCCAAGAACACACATGCAGGCACATAGCTCAGGTAACAAGCCCAATTTACAATTCAAGTAATAATTTGAAAGCAATTAATAATGCCAACAAAATGTAACCAAAAATAATTCAAGGATATAGTAGCTCTCAGGAGTTAAGTTCCACATTTTGCCGATGTCATTCGTATATCTCCCCGTGATGACTCTCCGTCACCCGGGTTGATATTTTCATATCCGTAGTTCACCACTTACTTCTCATCTGTCCACCATACACCGCTTCGGGCCCGCACGACATTTATAAGGCGATACTACACGAGTATGCCAAGCGAGATCTCTCAATAGATCAAGCTTATTCTGTGAATCTCATGGCTCACCGAGGTTCTCGACCAAGCCCATGCCGGCTCGAGTTCCAAGGTCGGCCTATGAGTTTGGGCGTCCCCCGTGTATCATGTAAGTGTCGAGGAGATTCACTCCAACGACGTATGTAATCATAGCATACTATGTCATGTATTCAGGCATTTGACAGGTTTAAGCAGTATTTCAAGTCATGTAAACCAGGTAAATCATATTAAGTATGAATCATTTGTTTCAAATGAGAACGAGTGCGATAAAGTACACACTCGACTCCATTTTCAAAGAATCAAGTAGGCTAAGCATGTAATCAAGACCATAGAGTTCAAGTAGTCAAACACTTGACACTCACCAAGATATGCAAGCAAGTAGGTTGGATTGAGAGTTCAAACTTCCACGGTAGGGTCCTCTTGGAGGTCCTCGTGCGTGCCTGAACATTGAATAGTAGACAATTACTATAGGTCCCCAAGTGGTATGAAAGCTTGAACACGAGTAGGGTTCGGAAGTATTTTGAAATTTCGTTTAAGCTTGTCTTTGAAGTTGGATTCTCGAAAAGGTGCGAGACTCGAGTAATATTGGATTTTTATTTTTTTAAAATCATTGGATGGAAACGAGTACGTGCGAAACGATTGCAAAACGAACGATCGAAATCGGAAGGGGGATGGCCACGTCACAATCCGGCCGGATTTCTGGCCGGATTGGAGGCAGTGGCTAACCTCCCTTTTTTTCAAATTTCACCACCAAATCCGGTCAATAATCCGGCCAGAAACTGGTCGGATTCTGGTAGAATAGTTCCCATGCGGATTTCCTTTGAAATTTCAGAATTTTTCGATTTTTGGTCAAATTTTTGAAAAATCATAACTTCTTTTCTACTAGTCAAAAATTGATAAACTTGGTACCGTTCGAATCGTCTTTGAAAGTACTAAAAGTTCCTAGAAGACACTGTTCCACGAATCTAAATGGAAGGTATTCAAAAATGAGTTTAAAGTTGCTGTCCCAGATCACCCAGGATTGAGCCGGGGTTGGTTTTTTGCTAACTTTGGAAATTCGGCAGAATTCACTCGTTGCAAACCAGCCCTTGAAATTTATAGCTCAATTAGAGGTGCAAGCAAGGTTTAGGGCAGAACAAACGGATCTAGAATCGGAGTTTCGAGCACCAAGATATGGTAGCTCAAAGTTGGGAAAAATTCAAGACTGTTACAAAATTTCCAGATTTGGTTCCGACTTTGGACCTTTTTTTAAGTGTCGAAACGGACTTGAATTGACACCAAATTTTGTAGTATGGTACTCCTATATGAAGGGTATTTCTCTATCAAATTTCGTGGAAAAATACCTTCGGGAAGGTGGTTAACCAATCAACCAAAGTTTGGAAAAATTCTCAAGGCAATCTGCCCTTAATCCTTTTCTTCCCAAATCCAATCGTTTGGCTAAGAAAATCCTCCAATCATGGTTCATATGTGAAAGGAAAGTTTAAGAAACATTCATGGTACATTTGGTAGGTGTTTAGTACCAAGAAATTCATTTAGTAAGACCACCACAAATGTCACGTCAAATCTGTCCAAATCCAAGGCTTTCAAGAACAAAACAGTCACCGTATCTTGATCATAACTCACTCAATTTAACTCGGATTTGAGCATGGTTGATAGTGTTAGAAAATACATGCATAGGGATATAATTTCACAGAAGAAATCGTTCTAAGTTTCAGCATGCAACTAGCTCGAAATTAAGCCTAAAGATGCAGCATCATCAAATCATTTCGGCAGAACGGCGAAACAGGGCAGCTGAATTCAGATGAGTGGTGCAGTTCACACACATGGAACCAGAACGTGCATTATATACCGTTGGAAAGATGGGAACGTCTAGTTTCAAATGCCACTAACGGAACTTGATTTCGATGTCGGAATACGGAGTTATGGACGAAATACGAACACTGGTCTGGATTACGACGAAACCGTTTTCCAGATTACTAGCTTTGGGAATAAATTCGTTTGACCAACCAAAACTCAGTATTTTTTCAATGAAACTTTTTACACAACTACTAAAACATATAAACAACACAATCAAGCCATTAAATCCTCAAATTTCTGCATTAAAGTGACCGAACAGAGCAGGGGTAAAATGGGAACTTTTTGCTTCAAGAGCTCAATGAAGTTTCTGGCGATAATGCACCTTTAATCTACTCCCTGAAACACTAATTCAACAATAAAACCATCATCAAACATCATCACAGCCATCAACTCAAAGTGGGAGTTCATAGAGCCCACATTTAACAATTTCTAACAATAATAAGCTACCCATAAGCATAATCAAGCTCTTAAGTGTGAGTTGGCCTTCAATGAACAAGATTTGAAGAGTGGATCATGGTTACCTTACTTGTGTGCTAAAAGGTCAGATTTTGGTGTCCAAAAGCCCCAAGAAAACCGTGTATGTGCAGCTCCTTCTTTGTCCAAGTGATTGTCCAAGTGAAGAGCTAAGTGTGTGCGAAGTTTTGGTTGAATTTGGTGGAGTTTGTAGAGGAAATGGTGGAAGTTTTTCGGTTGCTCTTTGCTGCAATTGCTAGCCGTCCATGAAGCTTGCAGATATGAATGTTAGTCTGATTCCTTTTTGCGTACAAAGAACGCCGACCGTCTAATATTTTAAGTACGTAAAATTTAATTGCAACTAGTGCCCTACTCGCGCGTTTTGTGTTCAATTTCCCTTAAGTTTGTTGCACTAGTGCACTAAACCTCTAGGGCACCTACATTCATATAAATATTATTCATTCTTAATTGTCCCAAAATAATTGTCCAAAGTCCCTCAATTAAGCGCGCACGTGAAAACACGTATTTCCAATTTAGGCGCAATAATATGAAACCTTCGAGAAATTCTTATAACGATCGTACCACTAGCTATCACTTGTGTGCTTAAACCTAAAATTGTCTATTTTAGGACCATTGTATATGTCTCAAATTTTTGAACTTATTGTACTCCCAATTGGCCAAAGTTTTCAGACACGTTTTCACTTTTCACTAATCAGGCTTTTATTATTATTATTATTATTTTTTTAAAAAAATAATTTTTGAAATGAAACACTTTAAAATATAACGATACTATAAACCTTGTACTTAGGTCCAATAAGGCTAAAAAATATTATTCGTGACAAAAATCCAAATAAATAATTAATTTAGCCAAAATTAGGGATTTTTAAAATAATAGAATTTTCGAGTCCTCACACTATCACTTTGCAACTTGTAAGGTCGAAGATGATCAATGGTTGAAAGATTCAATTTCTCAACCAAGACAGTACTTGCGAGGTTAACTTCACAACCCTTATCAATGGCTAAGCTGCAAACTTTATCCTTGATGTGGCAACGTGTATAAAACCAATCATTTTTTTGAGCTTTGATGATTTCCAATTGCTTAGTTATCTCACGCAATGCCACAATATTTACTTCTTTAGGCACAAGATGGTGAAGCTCCAGTTGAGCATTTGTTTGTCTCATACTTTTATTACCTACAAAACTCAACAAACATTAGTAGAACAGACCTCACTCGCTCCCTTACGTGTTTCGCTCACTCTCGTATATCGCTCAAGTGCTCTAATGTTCTCACCACTCACTTCTCAAATCCCTTGATTGCTTCCTTGAAGAAATCAGAAATTTTCTCCAAGTAGTTCAATCAAACTTCAATCAAGTTTTTTTCCCAAAAGTGGCGTTTGGATAGATGAAATTTTAAGACTGACTAACGACTCAAAAAGGCAGCAAAGGACACGAAAAACACATCGAAATTTTAGTGACTTAGTCCGCAAAGAGCGAGAGTTTGACTCGGGAAAGGACTCTATCAAGTGAAACTTCGGGTGGACTGTTTGAACCTTTGTATTGCTGGAATTTGATTCTTTGTTTTCTTTTTGGGCTCGGGCAGGTTGTTTATAGAGTATTTGGGCTGTTTGGGATGTGTAAAAGGCAAGTCGTTTTAGCCCTTGATGGTAACTTTAATTCGGTTGGGGAACAAGTGCTAAGAGGCGGTTGGGTTTGTTTAGAAAACTAGTTGGTTTGTTTTGGGAAGACACGGGTTTGTGGAAGTTGTTTGGATCTGATGTGGAAGGTTGAGGTTGTTTTAGGAAGGCTTGGACTTGGTTTCCTTGGCTGACTTCAATCCCAAAGGCTTTAGGAGTAGAAGTGTTTCAAGAATGGGACTTGTTTCCAAGTAGGAAACCTAGAGCCGATGATTCCTTTCTCTCCCTTTTTTTTGGTTTTTTTTTTCTTCTTTCGTTTCTTTCTTTTTCTTTTGCGGCTCTCTAATTTTTTTTTCTTTCAAGAACTCAGATTTTCTGTCCCAACAACTTATATTCAGATCAAAGGTTCAAGTTTGCCAAGAAAGTTGAAGTTTTTCTTCTCAAGTTTCAAGAAACCCGTGATGTTTAATCAAGAATTCCCCAAAACAGTTTTGGTTGATCCAAGAACTTCAAGATTTTTTATCAAGAAGCTCAAGAATTTCCCAAATCCTGCCATTAATTCATTCATTTCATTTTCCCCCTTCTAACCAATTCACTGGCTAGTCTCCACCAAACTTCGTGGTCATACTCGAGTATACCAAACATTTTCCCAGGGTCACCAATCGCCCGACCGAGTCCGCTTCTGGCTCGAGTCGACCGGCAACTAAGGGTAAGGGCCCAGTTCAGCCAAACGGCTTACATTCATGCACATGTAACATTTAATCATTTAATCATTGTAAATTTCACATTCATTTAGGTCGAGTGCGATAAAGTACACACTCGCCTAGCAAAATTCATTTTTAGAAATCATTGAAAACATTTAACATTTAATCAAATATTTACAAATAGTCACATAGTCACAACAATCCACATAGTCATTGAAAACATAACGTACAAAGAACACTCACCTATATAAGCAAAATAACGTCCAAAGTATCCTTCCGGATAACACTCTCAATCATCAAGGAACCCTAAGAGTAACCAAGAGAACACATTATGCTTCAACCATCAAAATTTTAGGTGAATCGAAGAAAATCCGAATAATTACTAGGACAATGTATAAATATGATTTTTGAAGTGAAAAGAGTACATTTAGATCAAAGAACATGAGTAACTAAGAGTTTCCCAAACCAAACATAAAACTACACTAAAAAGGTTTTAGAAAATTCTATCGAAAAACAAATGAAACAGTGCCACGTCAGAATCCAGCCAGAAGTTGGCCGGATATGAAAAAGCATTTTTTTCAAATTTTCGTAAAGCTTTTGTTTGGCTCGAAACTAACACATATGCAAAGAAATAACGTATAACAAGTGTCTAGGATAAAATTACATGCAAGGTGAAGACAAAATCCCTTAAATTCACATCTAAAATCTTGCTTGTTAAAATAGGTTTTGTGGCCGAAAAATCCTATGCAACTCCTCTTTGTTTTGGAAAGCAAATGAGTAAACATTTGAAGTTCAAAACTTGACATTTGTAACTAAGTATCATGTTTAAAACGGTCATCACATTCATCATGCAGAAAAATGTATAAGTTTGAGTAAACTTTAACTCATTTAATACCATAAGAGTGGACCTAAGTATGTCTAAGAAAAGTAAGTCCAATGCATCACAAAATCACATTTCAAATCTCACTTTTACTCAATCCAATTACAAGAAAATAAACGGACAGCATTTCCCCTTGTTTTTCCTTTGCTTTTCCATCCTAGAATCAACACCAACTCATCTCAAATCAACCACAATTTTACATACAAATCATAGGCTATAAAAACACCTTTCAGCATAACAACCACAACTGAAGCTACACTTATCGGATTGAAACGAATCTTATGGAATTTCGAAGCGAAGACATATACCTACATCCCTTATGAAGACCTCCAAAGCCAAATCATGCATTTTCATGGTCAAAAATCGAAATTTCATAGAGGACAGAAAACTGTCTGTGAAACAAGGCTTGTGGGCAGTCAAGGATATTTCAGTCATTTCACAAGCTACAGTGCTCCGATTAAGCTGAAATTTTACCAGTAGCTAGCTAACTCAATTAACTACAACTTTCATGTTTTTGAGCAAGAGCTGATTCGGTCTCTCTCAAGGACGAACATATAGTGCAAAAATAAGATAGATTACTACCAAATGGAAACCCTAAGCTGGAATTGTGCACATAAGTTGGAAAATTTCTTTAGGCAAAGTAAACTAGCACCTAAACACAAGATTTTCCATACATCAAAGCTAGTAAATCATGGCCAACCATTACACTTCACATGTGAGCAGAAATTACACCATAAAACTGAAAAGTTTCGTATCACCACCTCAACTCATGAAATATTGCATAAAACTATCAAAATCTCAACCACAAGCCATAAATTACAACTACTAGGAACAAAGGAAGATGTTGTTATCAAAATACCTTACAACCACAAGAAAAATGGTAGCTTAGTCTTTCCCGCTCCAAAATAATTCCACCAAAGCCTTTAAGCTTCCTTAGTGATCACTTGTATGGAGTAGTTTCAAATTTGGTTGGCTAAAACACAAGATTTGAGCAAGTTTGAGAGCTAGAAATTGAAGTGGTCTCTCTTGTTTCTCTCCTCAAAGTGGCCGGCCAAGATGGATGAAAAATGGAAAGAAATTGGTCAAAATTTGGTTTTAGTAAAGTTAAGAAGGTCTTGGTCAAATCCAACCGCCAATGGGTTTGCGACACTTGGCACCTTGCTTGTTCAAAGCTTATCTTCTCACTCCCAATGGTTAGTCTATCTAGCTAACCTCTTATCATCTCCTAGCACCTTGTAAAATAATATCGCTTAACACAAAAATCACTTAGTCACCAAAATTATATCGCACTTATCGGACTAGCGGGTCCACGTCTATAACGCACTTCAAATTTGACGTACACTAACTTATACTGGGAAAATAATTTAAAACTGTACTTACTTATAAAAATGTATAGAAACTTTGATATTTTAAAGGCAAGTATAAAAATGTAGGCAAAAATAAAATAATGCCTAGAAAATGTGAAAAATTTCAGGTTCTCACAAAATTTAACTGATATTTTCTTGATGATAGAGGCTGAACTAGCTCTTATACGAAACATGAAAGTTGTGGGCCTTTTAGTTAGCCCTTTGTGGACTGCAAAATGATTAAAATATCCTCGACTTGTCAGAACTCTGTTTTAGCTTTCGACAATGAAAATGCACTTCTGTATTTCGACTTTTTGACAATGAAAATGACTAAACTGGACTTTGATGTCTTCATACCAAATGAAAAATCTATCTCTTAATTCAAAATGGTACAAGAATCACCTTAATCAAATGCTTGTAGCTCAAGATATAGTCAAACTACTAAAAAGTGTCAAAGCTAGAAAATTTCCTTCTTGTATGGTGAGTTGCATTTCAACTTTTGCACTTCATATTCTCTTTTTATCACTTCAAACTATAATGAATCATCCAATTATCTTCTCAATTCATGCCATTTGATGATTGAATCAATAAACCTACAAAAATATGAAGTTTTCACCATTAAAATCCATAGAAATGCAATCTTCACACTTAAAATCACAAAATGTTTATTTTCACTTGAAACTTAGCTAATTAGCTATAAAACTAAATAAAACATACCCAAATTAACTAATAAAACACACTTAGAATACACAAAATATGCACTTATTAAACTCGCCCACACTTAAACCACTATTTATCCTCAAGCAATTAAGAAATACAAACCAACAATGATCTAAGCTTTTGAAAATTAACATATGTGCACTATTCAACTTCATTTTCTTAAAACATGGTAAATAACCATTGTTCAATTACTCCATTAAGTTCAAGTACTCATAATATCAAGTAAAGTAGAGCAAATTATACCATAATTATAACTAGTTCAATTCCATTTCTCATCCTTACCTAATTTCACAAGCAACTCATATGGTCAATAAAAATGCTTCTTAAATCCATGATCATCTTTTTCTCAAGTTCAACGAGGGATTTTATTTATATAGCGTAACTAAATATATACTTAAGTTGTAAAAGTGACTTTTGACGTGAAGATCAACATTTTTAGATGAAAATTGTTGGTTACTCAATACTTCACATTTTCAAGTTGTTTTGCATACTCTTAATTCAATTATCGTTTTACGCAAAAGTTGACATTTATAGATGAAAACTCCTAGTTAATAAGTACAAGAACCATTGGAGTAGAATTAGTCTTATTCTTCTTTTTTTAATTTTGTCTTTTCCCTCTTTTTTCTCCTTTTATCTTCTTTTTTTTCTTAAAACAAAGATAATAATTAGTCTCTCAAAAGCATAATCATGAGAAGATTATTGTAATTATTGATTATATTCATCACTTAACTTATAAAACCAAGTAAAGAGAAGAAATTCATCAAATTTGCAAAATTTAGTCATAATTTTCTTCACTTTACACGGTATATTTTCCTATAAATGTATAAATTATAATCACATACTAGTCATTTCCAAGTTAAATAAGAAAAAAAGTTTCAAGCCACATATATTTATCTCAAAAGTAGAAGGAATTTGAGTTACTAATGGTATGGAACTTGTTACCCTTGGATAAAGTTGAAAAAATTTGAAATATTTTGGGACAATTTTGCAAATTTGAACAAGATTTTGAAAAAAATTTTGACAGAGTTTTCTCTTGTAAATGGGCTAATATCCCTACCAACAAACTCAATTTTGAAAAATTTTAAGCACAATAACATTTTCAATATCAAGTCTAATAATTCCAACCAAAATTCAGTCACATACAATGCCAAAATTCAGTCTCATATCATCACATTAAATTTTCCAAACTTTTTATGCATTTAACAAAATTAGTATCTTCTTTACCTAGAATATGAAGTATAAGCATATATCCTTTTCTGGGTAATTATAATATCACCATATAATAACAAAATTAGGAGCAAAACTCAAACTAAGAGACATACATTATGCACATGTTCAATTTTACCCCTAAAATACCACTAAAATTGCTAAAATTTTCACATATTCAAAATTTATCATCCAATTATGCTTTTTATGAAGATTAAGCAACCAAATTGTCCAAAATGTCACCATAAAACAAATTTATACATGTAAGCATCATAAACAAGTCACATTTTAGCAATTTGAACCATTCATTTATGCCTAGCAACATTCCACGAGCAATTACCATATTGATCATAAAATAGGAATATGCATAAATTAAAACATTGCATACATTATCACATTTCCACATTTGATCATCTAAACATGCTTAAAAGTATTAAATAAGCATAATAGAACTTATATACATCAACACATAACATCACAAATTCACCATTCAAAATATGTCATTAAACTCAAAAGATATGCGAATGGTAAATTTTTAAAATACCAAGTTAAGTTCAAAAAATTTACCCCAAATTGGTAAAGTGAGCTATGGTGATGCAAATGATGCAAAAAGTCTATGAAAATCACCCCAATTGACCTCCAATGGCTTGAAATAGAAACTATGAATCCTAACTTTAATCCAATTTTTGAGATATTCTATGCGAATTTCAATCGGTTAAAAAGGCTCTATGAATGTCAAATGATATTTGTTGGATGATTTCTTGCAAGAAAATGGTGTGTAAGAGGAGATTGGTGAAGGGTGTATGAGGAAATACATGAGGTGAAAGAGAAGAAGAGAAGAAAATGCGGCCTGCGTTTTGTCTTTTAAAAGAGGAACCCTAAAAATGGGATTTGAAAACGCGACCATGAGCTCACATTTTGGAGTCGCGTTTGTTGCTTTAATGATGCAGAAGTGAATACATGATTTCAAGAAAATGCGACCTAAAGTCGTGTTTTGATGCCTGCATTTTCTGTTTTAATGTTGCAGAATGGAATACATGGCCGAAGAAAACGCAACTTGAAGTCACGTATTTTGGTCGCATTTTCAAATTTCTACAATTTTTTATGCAGAATTGTTTCACTTTTGAAAATTACACTTGTTGCCCCAATTGCTAAAAATGTATTATAGATCACTCTTTTGTCAAAATAATCAATGCGCGCACATGTTAAATGATCAAAACATACATTCTACTCCTATTTAACAAATCAAAAACAACTTTTACTCAAATCATGGGGTGAAGTTTCTCAATCAAATTTCGCCTTTTTCACCTCATTTGGTCACTTTTGCGTCTATTTCCAATACCTACAAAACAAACGAAACAAAATAACATCAATGCATAACAAAATCCTAAAATCACACTAAATTGAAATAAAACACCAAAATATTGGGTTGCCTCCCAACAAGCGCTTTTTTATAGTCATTAGCTTGACTATTTCACCTCATTCTTCAAGGAGGTCTTGTTAAAAACTAATCCACCATTATAGAGCGTGGTGGATCATTAAAAGGTAGCTTGATAGTAAAAGCCACATATTCAAATGGTAAGAAAGACGAAAATGGCTTACGAATATCAACTGAGTCATAGATATTACCTTGAATGTGTGTCACTTGAGTACTTACCAAAGGAACATCCGCTTGCCTTTCTTGAGCAATAATACCTTTTAAACCTATACTTTCAATACATTCCTCAAGAGGGGTAAAACATGAATCATTAATACTCACATCTTGAGATTCAAAGTTAGTTCCAAACATATTATCATATGAAATGGATATTTCTTCATTGAAACACATATTGATGCATCATTTTCATCAAAATACAATCTATTTTCACATACAACATTCCTACTATTCATTCTAGGGTCATTTTGCATATTATTTGAAGAAATAACTTCACACAATGCGTGTAATTGATCTTGAATTCTACCAAAGTGAGAAGCTAATTCATCTAGCCTATCCTCAACTTGAGCAAAATGATCGGAGGTTGCATTAGCTATCTTTTCTATGGTTAAATTAAATTGATTAGAAGAATTTTCTATAGCTAGCACCCAAGATGGATTAGAATCATTAGCTAATGGTTCACTTTCTAATTCCCAAGGTAAAGATGCATTAGCTAACTTTTCTATAGCTAATTCCCAAGAAGGCTTAGATTCATATTGGATACATTCGGATTGGTAATCATATAAACAAGTAGAAACACTATTAGTACATTGATTATCCCAACCATAAGCATAAAAATTACACCGATTAGGACCATATTGATCAAAATAAGAATTGCAGTGCCCAAATTCATCAAAATAATCCACATGTTGGACTTGCCTACATGTATGAATAGCATGATAAACTCCACACAAGTCACAAATCATATGATTAGAATTAAAAACATTAACATTCCTCTTTTGTTCAATCTCATGCATAATGGTATCCAATTGAACTTTTAGAATTATAACATCAAGTTTAGCTTTTAAGCTTCTTAAACCACCTTCAAATGACATATCTTCGGTAATTTTTTAGTTACCTCTATTCAAGGAGCTTTGAACTTGGTAACAATCCATTGTCGATCTTCCATTTCTTAAGCATTGTCCGCCTATGTTTTTAACTCTCCTTGAACCCTTAAACATGCTTCCAACGTTGTTCAAAAGCAAGTTTAGCCAAGAAGAATAGGTGACTTGACACATATAAAAATAAAAACTAAACACAAAACAAATGACTGAACAAGACACTAAATGTAACAAACAAAACACTTAACACAACAAAAACAAGAAAAGCAAGTAAAAATGTCTAAACTAATAAAGTAGTTCTTAGCACTGATATTGACAAATCTTCCACAGCAACGGCGCCAAAAACTTGATAAGTGCGGGGTATACAATTAACTCGTCCACAATCAAGTTTTACATTTATAAAATTCTAAATACCCCACACGTGATTTTTCACAAATATACGAGTCGAAATTGAGTATAGGTATTAAGAGTCGAACCCACAGGGAAGATTGTCAATTACCGGTGATTTTTAAACTCCTTTATTATTTAAACTATCACAAGTACAAGAAATTAAATCTATACTATAAACATGAGATAAAAGTAATAAAACTAACAATAAAAAGCTCCTAGAGGTGTGGCATTCCTTACTACTCTTGCAAATGAAATTACTGATTAAGTGAATGCTATTATCTTGGCTAATTATGGCATAATTTTTTAATGTATGTGAAACCTACTCTTATAGTAAATCAACTGTACTTGTAACTAAGTCATAGCTGCTCTCGTGGTTATGAAATCAACTTCAAGCTCATTCATTCTATGAAATTACATGAAACAAGTTACTATAACCACATAAGTGCACCTCTACTCTCGTGACTGTACTCCCTAGGCTTATTATTTACTTGAACTAGTGTTAAATCCCAATTCTCATTGCAAACTTAACACCTTCGGATTATCACAATTAATGGCAGTTAATCATAATTAGACAAGCAAAAGTAATAAATAACTTGCTCAAAATAATATCATCAAATAACCAAGTAAATATCACTAACAAGATATAGAAAGTTCATTCATACTCTAGGCATAAACTTTAGAAGCGCAAATTGAAACACAAATCCAAAACTTGCATATTAACTATTGTAGACACCAAATTTTTACTCGTTTATTTATTTACTATTTTTGTTTTAATGATCTCAAAATTTTATCTTAGACATTTTTTTAAAGCATTTTGGACATCAAATCTTTTAATTTAGTTTTATTTGTTAATTTTATTCATTTTTGCTTATTTGTCTATTAATTTTAAGATTTTTTGGAAAAAAAGAATTGCTCACAAAAAAATATTCTTTAAATTTTCAGATTCAAATTAGGAAGGTTTGTTGTTTATTTTGTTTAAAAAAAAAAAAAGGGAAAAGAGCCGCACATGCATGCGGCATACTCTCACGGGAGATAGCTGCTGGATTTTTGACTCTTAATGGATCGGATGGCTGGAAATTATGGGGACAACCAACCCTCATCCCCACATTTGAGGTGAGGGTTTAGAGGGTAGGGCTCCCATATAAAAAGAAAAAGAAACGGCAGGGAGAGAGGAGTATTTTAGTGACGGCTGAAAAGAAACCAGGTTGGGAATGACGGCTGGAAAAGAGTGAAGGGAAAGTTTGAGAGCGGGAGAGAGGTTCTTGGACGGCAAAAGAAAAATCAGGAGGAGAGTAACAGCGAGGGGGGTAGTGAACGGCTGATGAAAATAAGAGTGAGGCGGCTAGGGTTTGATAAAGGAGAAGAGAGGAGAGTAACGGCTGTGGGGGCTGAAGGAAAGAGGGAAGACAGAAAGAGAAGGAAAGAAACGAGAGAGCTGAGAGTCGCGGCGGAAACTGATAAAAACCAGAAAAGAAAGAAAGCAAGGAGAAGACCGGGAGGAGGAAGAGCTTCAAGTTGCGGGTCAAAGGTTTTTTCACCATTCCCACGATTCTCCTAGGGTTATTCCACGTCCAAAACTCTTGCTGGGATAAAGCTCAAGAAACCAGCGAAAGAAAAGAAGGTTTCTGCTAAGAGGATGCATGAACTATCAAACCTTTTTGCCGCTGGTTTGCTGAGCTTGTTCCACAGCTTTAACATGTTTGTTCTTTGATGATTCTCTTGCCATTGTTTCCTTTTTTTTCTGTCTTGTGTATTTTGGGCATTAGTTTTGAAATAAAAGGCATCAGCTGCATGATTTGGCTTGGATTTTATTTCCTTTCAGTTTGTATTTGGGTAGAACCAATCTAGGAGAGTTGTAGAAGAATTGTTGTGAAAGATTTGCTTGCTTGAAATGCTTGATTGGTTTGCTCACAAGCTGCAAATTTTGCAGCAGAAAATGATAGAACCCAAAGGAAGCGTCAGTTTGCTGGAAGTTTTCATTTTGCATGCATGAATAATTTCTGAAAATTACACTTTGGCCCCCCAAATCCCCCCTCGTTCTACCATGACCCAACTAATTGAATATTTTCATCAATTTGATCCTTCGCAGCTTTGATTTTTGCAACTTCATTGCTTGTTTGCTTTAATTAATTACCATATTTTGTTTAATTGCACTTAATTTGTGATTTTAAGAGCTTTATGACCAAGTGAGCTCGTGTTCTGCATATTTTCTTTAACGTTCTTAATTAAATTGGTACCCTGACCATTTTATTGTTTTGGAGGGTAAATTAGTAATTTCACTTCGTTAGGGCATCAACTCAAGGGAGGTATGACTTCTTTTATCTTTTTTGTCTCTCCCCTATGTGATCCAACGTGCTAAGTGAGAATTGCATGTCCACTTTGCTTGCTTTCCTTGCTTTTCCTTGATTCATTCCATTTACTTTTGCTTTTATTAAGTCATTCTTTTATTTATGGGGTATGTGTACACCTCTTGGCTTGTAATAGATAGGGCTCGGAGAGCATTTTTATTCATTTTTCCTCTTCCCTATTTGTTTTAGTTAGCAAATGTAATAGGTTCATTAGCTTGATTGCTTGCTTTTGTGGCTACGTGTTAAGTTGCTTTCTTAGGCTCTTGCATTTAGTCGAGCATGTTAAGTGTTATGTGCTACGTGTTTATAGGTGATTGGCATGTCTACTTGCTTTCTATAGTCATAGATGAATGTGATGGATGAATGCGTCACCGTGGCTAGTCCAACGCTGGCCATGGTCTTTCCCCTCGAGCTCTCACAAGTCCAATGCTTGTGAGAGAATTTTAGAAAAGGGCTAGTCCAATGCTAGACCCCAATAGGCCGTCCCCTCTCGTTAGTACATACTTGCATGTTTCACTACATTTCATACATTTTTCTTAGTTTTCTAGCATTTGGCATGATCCTCCAATCCTTTCCCCTTCATTTTAGGTTTTGCATCCTCATGCTAGTTATAGGGTACATTTGCTTGAGAGTCCCCTTTCGGTAAGGGAAACGAGCGAGTGTGGCCACAAAATAGCTTTAGCACGCTAGTTCTTCCTTCTAATCAAAGGGAAAATTAAAATCATGAAGATAGAAGTCATTCCCGTACTCGACTTGATGCATTCCTCTAGGATCATGCACCTCCATTTTACCATATCATTTTTTCATCTACATTTTCTCACTACTTATATTTTTTACTCCACATGCCATGTTCACACACTTTCTCTTCTTTCCCTATCACTTATTTATTTTCTACCTCACAAATTGCACCCAATTGTACTTAGATGCATTTACTACCATTATACCATATTTTGATCCACTTGCACACATACACCTTCATTTTCTCAATTGGCACACATGCACTTTTCTTACATTTGCACACATGCACTTTTCTTACATTTGCACACTTGCACTTATATTTATATTTATATTTTATTTTATTTTGCATTCCTCTTACATTTTCACACTTGCACTCATATTTGGGTCTTCATTTGCATTACCCGTGACCTCTATGAGAGTTTTCCTTATTGGCCATCACAACTCATGTGATTGGGACCAAAAAGCCTCATAAGGGACATTTTAGATTTAGGATTGCATTTTTTTTCATATCCATTAGTCACATCCAACATGCAACACATATTTTGGGTAGAAGAATTAAGAAAAGAAGGGCTAAGTCACGCAACTAGCTTTGGCTAGGGTAAGGGAGTGCCTTAGGCTTTGCCTTTGCCTTCTCCCTTATCAAATGTGACCCCCGTTCCCTTTCTTTGGTTACGTAGACCTAAGAGTTCTTTAAAAAGGGTTTGTTTACTTTTCTTTCCAAAAAATCACTTTTTGGGTGACTTTGTACACCCTAACTCTATACCAAGTGGCGACTCCATTTTCCATTCAAAAACCCTTTTTGAACTTTGTTTGGCCAAACCGTCGCATTTCACAATCCCACGGCCTTTTATTTTCATTTTCACACACGTTCACATACATATCCCACACACTACTTTCACACCTCAAAAGTGGGGCGCGACAACTATACTTAAGAATCCAATACAAAAGATAAAGAGTTGGAGAAGAGATAACCCTTGTCACATGAGTTTCAATCCCTCCTTCTTCATCTCCATCTTCATTCTAATCTAGCCAATATACAAGAGTGGATAAAAACTATACTACTCTATATTAAACTAAACTAATGAACTAAGGAAATTCTAGTGAAAACTTTATTTTTGGTGAATTTCTCTAGCCTTCCAAAGTTGTGAAAATGGTCTGCAAAGAATGCTATTTATAGAGAGGTTCAAGCCACAAATGAGTTGTATCTAGTTGTCATTTTTGGCAGTTGAAACTCCCAAAGGTTGTTTTACCAAGTTTTCACACTTTTCTTGATCAGATACAGTCGAAATTACTTGCTGGAAAGCTGTGTGAATGCAGAACAAGTTGCAGAGCAAGTTGCAGCTGAAATGATGATACGTGACCTCAAAAACGCGAATTAGGTCATGTATTGTATCCCACGTATTGCCTTTTGCAGGTTTACTCAATTCTTGACAGATTTCATCCTTGCTCTGTTTTTGGTCCAAATTCAACAGATTTTTTTTTTTGATGATAGAGGCTGAACTAACCATTGTATGAAACATAAAATTGTAGCCCTTTGAATTAGCTTTCCAATGCATCAAGAATAATCTAATTTGCTACTTTGTGGACTGAGAAATAAACAAAACACAATCAACTGGTCAGAAATCTATTTCAGCTATCGACAATGAAAATGCACTTCTGTATTTTGATTGTTTGACAATGAAAACGACTGAATTGGACTTTGATATCTCATACCAAATATAGATCTATCTCTTAGATTCAAAATGGTATTAGAATCACCTCAATCAAATACTTGTAACTCAGGATATAGCCAAAATACTAAAAGGTGTCAAAGCTAAAAAATTTCCTTCTTGTATACTAAGTTGCATTTCATCTTTTGCATTTCATATTCTCTTTTTATTACTTCAAACCATCATCAACTATCCAATTATCGAATCATTTCATTTGATGATTGAATGATTAAACCTACAAAACATAAAGTTTTCACGATTAAAATCCATAGAAATGTAATTTTCACACTTAAAATCACAAAATGTATATTTTCACTAGAAACTTGGCTAATTAGCTATAAAACTAAATAAAAAATACCAAAATTAACAAATAAAACACACTTAGAATACACAAAATATACAGTTATCATATTGCACGAAATCATCAAACTTCCACTTGGATACCACATATATACTCCCAACATAGCTTTCACAAATCATAAAGTTTACTTGTAAAAATCAAGGGAAAACAACGTATATGGTAGCTCAATGCCTCAAACATAATATGGAACAAAACTATGTTAAGTATAGGCAAGAATTTTGAAGAAAAGTAACAAAGGTCTTGAGGTTCCAAGTTGAAAATTTCCAACTATAAAATGTTTTGGGGCAAACACTATTTTCCTCCTCTTAATTCACTTTGTTTTAGTTCAAATCCAACCTATTTGTGAAAATCAAGGGTTTCTCAAGTAACTCAAGCAAAGGTAGATCAAAATCACCCTAAATTTATACCTCAACTCTTACTCTCTCACGTGACCAACCAAGAAAGAAATTGCAGCAATATAACCCCAAGTTCCTCTAGTTAGCCCTTTAATTTTTCAACCCTATTTTCATGGCAAATCCACTATCAATCAAGATAACATGTCATAGGGTGTAAGGTACATGTTCTAGGCAAAGGAACCCATCAAAAGTTTGCATATATAAAACTCTTAACCAAACTACATTTATCATGTACCAAAGCTGGAAATTGCAACATAATCTAGAAAAACCAACAAATTCTCCATACAAGTACTTCCTTTAGTCTCTATAACTTCATATATTGAATATACTTAAAGTTAAGAGAAGAAAAAGAGGTTTCCTAGCAAATTACCTCAAAAACCTAAGTTGGAGAGCAAATCAAAATCTTCCTTCCATCAAGAACTTCACCAAAAGCTTTCTTTTGCACTTACTTCAAAGATCTACGGAGTAGATTAGGGTGTTTCTTTGGATTTCTCACAAATCAATCAAGAGATCAAAGCTAGTACTTGAGTTTTTTTTCTCTCCCTTTCTCTCTCTCAAAGTCGGCCACAAGAGGAAGAAAAGAAAGTATGTTTTGGTGGTGAAATGAAAAGGAAACTTGGATAAATACAAGACTTGTCTTGGTCAAAGGTTCTTGGATAATTGACACTTGGCATCACAAGGGTTAATGTCTATCTAGTTGTCTCTCTATTTGTCTCTAATCACCAACACATCTAGTGCTCCTCCAATTAACTTTTAACACTTCTTGTCACATAATTTCTCTTGCACGAAACTCTTTCGTATCCACCAAAGTAATTGCACACACCTCACTAATTAGTCACACTCGCATAACGCACTATGCAACTCAACATGCACCAAATTAAATAGGGTAAAAGAATAAAAATCATGTCTTAACCATTAAAACAACCAATAATTTAAGGCAAGTAATATAAAAATAAAATAAAATAAATAAATAAATAATTAGATAAAATAAAATAAATAAATACATAAATAGAAATGTGAATATGACTTTCAGGTCCTCACACTCTCTCCGCCTTAAAAGAATTTCGACATTGAAATTCTTACTTTTACTCGTAAATAAATTGAGGTATTTCTTCTGTATATCCTCTTCCAATTCGCAGGTTGCTTCTTCCACCTCATGATTTTTTCACATAACTTTAACTAAGGGAATTTGCTTGTTCCTTAGTTCTTTCACTTTTCGATCCAAGAGTCACATTGGTTGCTCTTTATAAGTTAGAAACTCATCAATCTCAATATCTTCTAATCGAAGTAGGTGAGTTGGATTTGGGTGATAATTTTTGAGCAATGAAATGTGAAAAACCTCATGAATTTGGGATAAGTTTGTCGGTAATTCCAATCGATACGCCACTTTTCGTATCCATTGGAGAACTTTGAATGGACCTGTATACCTTGGTTTAAGCTTTTTTCCCTTTTCTACTTTGATACTTCCCTTTAGTGGAGTGATTTTAAGAAACACTCTATCTCCAACTTCAAATTCAAATTCTTTTTTCGATTATTAGCATAACTTTTCTGTTAACTTTGAGCCGTTTGAAGCCTCTGATATATTAATTTCACTTTTCATATGCTTCTTCAACCCACGATATTATTGTTGGGTCCAAAACCTTTCTCTCTCATATTTCATCCCAGTAAATTGGTGAGCGGCACTTTCTTCCATAGAGACATCCATAAGGTGCCATTTGAATAGATGTATGATAACTATTATTATAAGTGAATTCAATCAATGTCATGTGTTGACCCCAACTTTCTCCAAAATCCATGATACATGACCTCAACATATCTTCAAGGATTTGAATGATGTTTTCTGACTATCCATTTGTTTAAGGATGATATGTTGTGCTAAAATTCAGTTTAGTCTCTAAAGTCTTTTGTAACTTTTGCCAGAATCGGGATACAAATCAAGAATCTCTATTTGATAACCGTATCATGACCCCTTTGAGTTTGCAGCAAATTGACATAAAATCAATCGTAATGTGCTCCCATTTTCACTCAAGTATTTCTAGAGGTTACAGCAATCCGGAAGGTTCGTGATGACCCCACCTCCCCCTAAGGTGAACCAAAGGACTCAGCGGACCGCCTGCCCAGATCTCGCCAGGACTCACTCGTTCACTCCATTCAACTCTCAAGATTTAACCATTCAAGCTTCCAAAAAATAAATTTGAGTTCTCTAATTCAATCAAAGTTCAAACTTATTTACAACCAAAAAACCAAATGTAAGATACAACATCCAATGTCAAAATACATTCTATCTACCAAAAGTATAAGGACAAGAGAGTTGTACACACTAGATCACACTTAATTGCTCCGGATCTCCACTTCTGTAAGGAAAACAAAAACTAAAGGAATGAGCTATAAACAAGCAATCAGGTAGAGAAATCATGGAAGTATTACATTTAACAATTTGTACACTTTGCACAGTAATATACAGTCATTCAAGAAACATTCAATCATTGGAAGGATACGTCTCACTCGGATCCATTCATTCATTCAGTCATTCAATTGTCGACCATTTCTCTTATTCCTCCAACATTTGAAAACATTTAATAGTGAAAACTCCTTTGGTGTTTATTTCATTCAGTCAGTCATTTCATTCATTGCATTTCATTCACGGGCCAGTTCTCCACCAGATTTCGTGGCAATACTTGAACATACCAAATACTATCTCAAATTCACCAGCCGCCCGACCGAGTCAGCTTCTGGCTCGAGTCGACTGGCAACGAAGGGTAAGGGTCTAGTTCAACCAAAGACTTACATTCATGCACAAGTAACCTTCAATCATTAATCATTGAAAATTTCATGTTCACTTAGGTCGAGTGCGATAACGTACACACTCGCCTATTGAAAATCCATTTAACAATCATTTGAAAGGATTTAACATTCAAACAATTATTCACAAATATTCATATAGTCACTTATTGTATAAACATGCAAGAAACAATCACGTTTTAAAGTAAAGCAACGCTAAACATTTGACTTTGGATCGTGCTCGTTCCCACCGTTAAACCCTAAAAGTAACCAAGACAAGATATCATGGTCTGATCATTCAAAACTTAGATTAATAAGGTACTCACTTTAGCCTTAATCATGAGCCATACACCTATCTAAATTCGGCCTCTTAAAACACAAAACTCAAAGACAAACTTGAAAGCTAATCGAAGAATGTCCAAGTGCATTTTAGGACTGTGGTTCAAGGAAGTTATTAGTACGAAAATAAAACACTTGGATTCAAAAGGTACAAGAAACCAAAAGAGGAAAATTATATATATATATATATATAACTCATGAAGTTTAGCAAGGCATACATAAGATATACGCACCACTATTAGAAAAAAACAACCAATCTCAAGTCTAAAGTTGGGCAAACGAAACTAGAGAGCATGATAGAAGAGACCATTAATTTTCCTCTTGCTTTACACATGATTTTTGCCAAAATTTCAGCTCATATGTCACTACCAAGATGAACTGAAGCAACCGCAAGTAACCTAAGTCCACACCTACTCAAAATCGTCCTTCATTCATCACTTATTTCACAAGAAAGAAAGTAACAAAATTTTAGCAGTATTTCCCCTTGTTTTCTTTACTTTTCCATTCAAACTCAACACCTATGTTCATCTCAATCCAACCCCAACCATAACTACAAGTTATTGGCTATAAAGTATACTTGTTTTAGGCCACAAAACCATCCAAAAATCACACCAAATTAAAGTTTAAGACCTATAAAAGCTTTCTCAAAATTTTTCAAGTTCCACTCAATTCATTTGACAAAATTTCCAGCTCTAGCAATATTCTTTGAAAAAATATAACTTGAGTTCCGTAGATCAAAAAAACACAAAATTTACTCCATTAGAAAATAGACTCTAAGAAATAACAAGCTTTAGAAGACATCTTCATGAAATTCAGCTCATAGGTTAATCAAATTTTAGCTCAAACTCACTGCTGTCTCATGTGCAAAAATAGAACAGTCATGGTTTTTCAAGAAATTTTGCAAATTTACTAGTATTCGTAGGAGTTGAACCAACCCCTAATTTTTATACTGTTGAAAGCCCTATGAGTCTAATTTCAAATACAAACAGAACTCAATTCTGATTTTTCTATACGAAGTTATAGTCAATTTCCCAAAGTTGTGCAGGGCTTCCTGCGAAAACTTTCCAGCAAATTATTAGTTTGGAAAACTAGGTTTTTCTCTTCTTAAATCTCTTTGTTTTGACTCAAAACTAACACACATATATATAAATAACTTGTAACAAGTGTTTTGAGTAAAATCATATGCAAGAGATTCTTATTCTAAGCCATAAAACCAAGTAAAGTAGGCATGTACCAAGCATATGTTCAACATATATCTAAGCTAGAAATTAGCCACCAAAGCTAGAAAATCACACATAGAAGCTAGAAAACCTCAATTCAAAACTTATAAGTTCATCTAACCTCATATTCAAGCTAAACCATTCATATCAAAGCTAACTAACACATTGGAAAGCTAAAAATTTCAATCTACTAAGCAAAACCATGAATTCTTCCATAAAACTTCCATATTCAAGTAATATATCGTCTTAAATGCAAGATTAAAGGGAAAAAGTAGTTCCTTGCCAAGAATACCTTCAATTCCTAAGGAGAGTAGCAAATCACAACTTTCTTCCCCAAAATCACACCACACCAAGCTCTTTCCTTCCTTGTTGCAACCTTCTATGGATTAAATTAGGCTTTGAGGTTGATTTTCCTACAAAAATCTTGCTAGGAATCAAGATGAAACTTGAAGAAGTTTTCCTCTCTTTCTCTTCTCTTTCTCTCTCGGCCAAGAGGTAAGAAAATGGAATGTTATTGGTGTCCAAGATGAAAGACAAGTTTTAAAGAAAGCTCGTCAATGGTAGCCTTGATTGCCAACACTTGGCATTCCAACCTTTTTCCTTTCCTTTTTTTTTCTTCTTCTCTCTTGCTTAGTCAAGAATTTCGGCCAACCCTAGGGAAAAATAAGAAGGAAAAATAAAAAGGAAAATATAGGATGAAGGAAAGAAAACTTTGGTCAAGTAGTGTCTTTGACCGATAACAAGCGGCGCGAGTCGGTACAAGCCTATTTCCTTGTCTCTCTTGTACTTTTAACTTATGATTCACTAATTTACTCTTAGCACTTTTAATCACATATTCCTTCTTGCTTAACACTCACTCTTATCCACAAAATTTAGGGCACACACCTCACTAGTTGATCGAACTACCTTAATACTCTACAAAACTTAACATGCACTACAACCTTAACTTAACTTTTAAAAATCACTATCAAATTTAGGGCTAGTAAATAAGCAAGTAAAGTAAAATTAAAAGAAAATATAAATTAATTTTTCAAAAATAGGGAAAATTTAAAAGAATTTTTGGGTTCTCACAAGGTTTTTGATGTTCGATTTTAACTTGTTGGCAAGTAAAGCATGTTTGGACAAATTGGGCAATCTCTGCTTTTCTATTATCTCACCAGTATAACCCTTTTAGATCTTGGTACATCTTGCCACTACCAGGATGCATCATATACTTGGAACGGTGAGTCTCCTTTAAAATTTTATTTTTTAGCCCTTCATTGTTTGGTACCACGATTCGATTTCGAAATCGCAAAATTCCATCGAGACCTAGAGTAAAATCGATTAATCCTCCTTTTTGCACCTTCTCTAGCCCCTTTTACACCATTGGTTCTTTCTTTTGAGTCTCTTTAATACGATCCAATAGTGTCAATTTCACCGTAATATTTCTAAAGATGATTTTCTGCCGCTCGAGGGTGATAGTGGATTCCATTCAATAGTGTCCTCTAACAGGTTCCACTCCTTCATCATTAATCCTGCTAGTTCAACCTTTCGACTCAGGTAGTCCACTACTACATTGGCCTTTCAGGATGGTAATTGATGGTGCATTCATAATCTTATACAAATTTCATGCACCGACGATGCCTCAAGTTTAATTCCTTTTGGGAGAACAGATACTTAAGACCCTTATGATCTATATGCACCTCAAAGATCACTCCATACAAGTAATGTCGCTACTTTTTCAAAGCAAACACAGCAGCTGCGAGTTCTAAATCATGAGTAAGATAATTTTGCTCATAAGGTTTTAACTTTCAAGAGGCATAGGCAATTACATTCTTATTTTGCATTAATACACACCCTAAACCTTCCCTTGAAACATCTGTATATAAGATGAAGATATCCTTCCCATTTGGCAGAGCTAACACTGACGCTATGGTCAATTGATTTTTGAGCTCTTGAAAGTTGGTTTCACGCCTAGTATCCCAAATAAATTTGCCATACTTCTTCGGCAAATCAGTTAGAGGCCCTGCAATTTTTGCTAAATTCTTTATAAATTACCGATAATACTCTGCTAGACCCAAGAAACTACAAACCTCAGTAGGGTTCTCAGGCTGTTTCCATTTGACAACAATTTCTACTTTAGTTGGATCCATGGTGATTCTATCTTTTGAAATTATATGGTCTAGAAATAATACTTTTTCTAACCAGAACTCGCACTTACTAAATTTGGTGAACAATTGATATTCTCTTAGGGTTTGTAATACCATCCTCAAATTTTACTCATATCCCTCCTTAGTTTTTGAGTAAATCAAAATATCATCAATGAATACCACTACGAACTGGTCCAAATAGGGTTTGAAAACCCAATGCATTAAATCCATGAATGCTGCTGGGGCATTGGTCAATCCAAAAGGTATCATTGCAAACTCATAATACTTATATCGAGAGTTAAAAGCAGCTTTTGGTACATCCTCTTTCTTAATTCTTAATTGATAATATCCTTCTTTAAGATCACACTAGCTCATTAGGAAAAACATCTGGATACTCGTTTATCACCGGCACATCCTTCAGTTTCATCTTATCTCTTAGGGTGTTTATTAGGAAAGCTAGATACCCCTGTACTCCTTACTCAATAATTTCCTAATCCAAATTTCTGAAATAAGAGCAGATAAGGCTGAGGTACCCCTCCAGTCTAGTTTTAAAGTCGATTCACTTGGTATGCAAAACTCAACTGTTTTCGTTCTACTATCTAACTGAGCATGATATCAGACTAATTAATCCACTTCTATACTGATGTTGTACCCCGTAATGGCTAAACATATAAGGTCTACTATCAATTTTCATTTACCAACCCAATCCTCACAATTTCTATGGACTGTATTAGCAAGTAAACATTGGTCACCTATGGCTGTTCTCACTTCTAAATCATATGGTAGACTCTCAGCTTTCACACATCAATTCCACACATAAAAGTAAGGTTTACAAAGGAATGGATTGTACTAGAGTGTATCAAAATCTTAACTAAATGATTAAAAATAGGGATCATATCTTTTACGACCTCAAACGAGTTAGGCACTTGTTGTTGGTCTAACACATATACTCTGGCAGGTACTCTTGGTCTATTTCCTCTTACAATTGTTTGTTTAGGGGTTGACCTGTCTGGCCACTGGGTCTCACTCCCCTCTCGAAGTATGTGTCGACAATGAGAAATGTGGTGCTCGGCACTCCCGCATCTCAAGCACTTCCATTTCTTTAGCTAACAATCATTCTCGGAATGATTTGACTTTCTGTTGTATCCACTAGGTGAATGAGAAATCAATGCTTAGCCTCCTTATGAGGCACTTCTTTGTTGCCCTCTTCCACCATGTGCTTCGCTCGGAGAAACTTCTCTTGATGTCTCCGGGAGTCTTATGCCACCTGCCCATCTTTCACCTTGGGTGGCGGTACACTTCAATCACCTAGCTCAAGGCTACTATTGGTCGTATCTCTTTTCCTTGTCTGGAAAGCTTTTACTTGAGTTCTGGCACTTTTAATCCTCTGAGTTTTCTCAAGGGTTTCCATAAAAGTATTGATTTGAGTTACTGCTAAAGCTTCCTGAATTTCCACATTCAGCCATTGCACAAACCACCTCACTCTCTTCCGCTCTGTAATGACTAATTCAGGGACAAATTTGGATAATTAGTAAATTGAGTTTCATACTCGAAAACACTTAGGGTTCCCTGACGCAATTTGATAAAATGATCCTCTATCTTCTCTTAGACCAGGAGTAAGCGAAATTTCTCATTAAATTCCCTGTAAAATTAATCCAAATTCATAGTGTCTGTTCTGTTTCCTACTTAGCCCTAATAATATTCCACCATGTTTGGGCCAGTCTTTCAAATTGGAAGACAGCAAACAACACCAGTCTCTCCACGTATATTTCAAGGCCGCAAAAATATTGATCACCTTCTTCAACCAGTTCTCAGCTACTTGCGGATCAGGTCTTCCAAAAAACTTAGATGGAGAAAACTTTTGAAAGCGCTCTAGGCCTCTATCTTCTCCTATCTCGAGGTCTCTAAATTGGTTAACAAATGGTTGACCCTGTTGCTCTACTAAACGTGCGAAAATATCGGTTATTCGTTGTATACCCATCGCTATTTGGTCTTCTATTTCGGTCCTCGGTTTATGATTTTGATCATCCCTTGGTTCCTGCTATTGCCCAGATCTACATCCACGATTTTGTCTACCATCCATGCCTTTTTTTTTTTAAAATAGGGCTATATATACATAAGCAAGAGTAAATAGGGCTATAAATATATAAGCAAGAATAAATTTCCAAATCATGAAAAAACACTTAATACATATAATATAACAAGTTCATATCATAACCACTAAAACTAGTTCAGAAAAATACATATCAACCTTAACATGTTAATAACAAAAGCACATGCTGCAGCAAAACAAGAAAAACGACATATCATCCCAACCACCCCATACCACATCCTAACTACCCTAGACAAAAGTACAAAACCTAAATCTCTAGCTTAATTCATCACTGAACCAGACAATTCCACCTCTCGCTCAAGCGCGGCTTGCCCTTCCTCAGGTTTTAGTTCAGATTCATTAGGGGTTGTATGCACTTGACCTTCCTCGGGTAGGTTCGCTTGTACCACTTCTTCCATCAGTACTCCACACTCAGTCAAGATATTCTCCATTCAGTTTCTCACTTCTCTCACCAACTGAATGAGGCGATTATTGACCTCTTGCACCTGTTCTCAAAAAGCATTAGTCCGCTCTTGTTCCTTAATAATAGAAGTCTCAAACTCTCGAATCCTAGCACCTTGCATTCTTATCATTGACCTTTAGCATTGGGTCTTAGTTTGGGCCCTATTATTGGCATTGGCCAACCTTCTTCTTTCACTCACTATTGCTAGGACCATCCGATCAGGATACGAGTAAGTCCTCCAACGGTCACAATGTCTAACTCTATGTTCTAGAGCCTAATGGTGAACAGGCCCCCCTGGATGTTCCTGGTAACTAAGAACTCATCGAGGCCTCTGAGGTCCCTTATTCTCACCGTCTCCTTCTATTTTCCTACATTACAAGCAAGCATCAAGAGAATGAGAACCTCAGGCAAGTGAAGCAAAGTCAGCCATCTAACACTCTAGGTTCTCACACTTAGACATTCACACTTAAACTGTCACAACCACAAGACACTCAATTCGTCCAGGCTAATTCAAACCTAGAATCTGATACCACCTGTGATGACCCCACCTTCCCTAGGATGTACCCAAGGGTTTGGCGGCCTACCTGCCCAACTCTCGCCAGGACTCACTCACATCCAACCTTAAGTTACAATAGTAATAATCTCAATAACAAGAGCAATAACAAAATCTAAATTTAAATGGATATATATATTCATTGGTGTCAAGTATCCATACAGACCCAGAAGGTAACAAAAGATTCAAACTCAAGTTGAAACCGACAAAGTTAAGAATTACACTAAGACAATTAGCAAAGGACCTAGACAAAACTCCAATAGTTTTCCAACTCACACGCCCACGTTTGTGTCTCCTGTAAGGAAAAAAAAACTAACATAATAAACTATTGCCCAGTGAAGTTCTAAAAAAATAGGCAAGCAAAGTGGCAAGAGATCCACATCACGAAGAAAGTAAACTCCAACAAGGCATATCATTAACTAGACAAGAAAATAACAAGTAACACTTTCAAGTAAAAGGACACAATTTTGCTCATGTGAACCAATTCGCTAGCAGCTTGTCTCGAATTCGTTGACACTCTGTCAACCTCGAAAATATAGTAATAACCAATGTCTATAGATCACCGCTTAACTCTAATCTTCATCCACCAATCAACCCCTATTGAGCACGAACTCCCCAAGTACACTGGGTGGTAATACTCGAGTATACCATATCAAGTGTGATAAATGATAAACACTACCCATGGTACATCGATCTACTCGACAACCCCTTATTGGCTCGATTCGACTGACTAGCCAATGAGGTTTAAGATCCCAAGCATTTCATATAGATGGTGGAATAACATACCCATCCAACTTTCAAGTCAAGTACATGAATATCATTTCACTTGTAACAGTATCAAATTAGAGCAAATGTGATAAAGTACACACTCACCTGTCCAATATCAAGTCAAGCAAGTTTAATAAGTCAAGAGCAGTCAAGTAATCAATTGTTGCAAGAGAGTAGTTCAAGTATTCACAACCTCATCATGATCACAAGTCAATCCAACCACAATTTCTAACATGCAGTTAGAGCACTCACCAACTGATCAAGGTCTATCATTGTCAAGCACAGGATCTACCTCCTGACCACTCTCAAATCCTACAATCACATATCGTATAGCACGAAGTCAGCAAACTTCAACTTGGACACCACATATATACTCCTAACATAGCTTTCACAAATCATAAAGTTTACTCGTGAAAATCAAGGGAAAACCACGTATATGGTAGCTCAATGCCTCAAACATAATATGGAGCAAAACTATGTTGAGTATAGGCAAGAATTTTGAAGAAAAGTAACAAGAATCTTGAGGTTCCTAGCTGAAAATTTTTAACTATAAAACGTTTTGGGGCAAACACTATTTTCCTCCTCTTAATTCACTTTGTTTTGGTTCAAATCCAACTTATATGTGAAAATCAAGGGTTTTTCAAGTAACTCAAGCAAAGGTAGATCAAAATCACCCTAAATTTGTACCTCAACTCTTACTCTCTCACATGACCAACCAAGAAAGAAATTGCAGCAATATAACCCCAAGTTCCTCTAGTTAACCCTTCAATTTTTCAACACTATTTTCATGGCAAATCCACTACCAATCAAGATAACATGTCATAGGGTGTAAGGTACATGTTCTAGGCAAAGGAATCCATCAAAATTTTGCATATATAAAGCTCTAAACCAAGCTACATATGTCATGTAATAAAGCTGGAAATTGCAACATAATCTAGGAAAATCAAGAAATCCTCTATATAAGTACTTCCTTTAGCCTCTATAACTTCATATATTGAATATACTTAAAGTTAAGAGAAGAAAAAGAGGTTTCTTAGCAAATTACCTCAAAAACCTAAGTTGGCAAGCAAATCAAAATCTTTTTTTCACCAAGAATTTCACCAAATGCTTCCTTTCACACTTACTTCAAAGATCTACGGAGTAGATTAGGGTGTTTGTTTGGATTTCTCACAAATCAAGCAAGAGATCAAGGCTAGAACTTGAGTTTTTTTCTCTCCCCTTCTCTCTCTGAAAGTCGGCCACAAGAGGAAGAAAAGAAAGCTTGTTTTGGTTGTGAAATGAAAAGGAAACTTGGATAAATACAAGACTTGTGACCGAAGGTTAATCAACACTTGGCATCACAAAGGTTAATGTCTGTCTATTTGTCTCTGTATTTGTCTCTAATCACCAATATATCTAGTGCTCCTCCAATTAACTCTTAACACTTCTTGTCACATAATTCCCCTTGCACAAAACTCTTTCGTATCTACTAAAGTTATTGCACACACCTCACTAGTTGGTCACACCGCATAACACACTACGAAACTCAACATGCACCAAATTAAATAGAGTAAAGGATAAAAATCATGTCTTAACCATTAAAGCAACCAAGAATTTAAGGTCAGTAATATAAAAATAAAATTAATAAATAATTAGATAAAATAAAATACATAAATACATCAATAAAAATGTGAAAATGACTTTCAAGTCCTCACAAAGATGCATAAAATGTAAAATCGGTCAGTAATATTACAATCTGACAGATAAGCCCAAATTGGCTTACTAATATTGTGACGACCCCACTTCCCCCTAAGGCGAACCAAAGGGTTCGGCGGGCCGCCTGCCCAGCTCTCGCCGGGACTCACTACAAAACTCAAGCATGAATATAATCGATGGTTCTTAAAAGCTCAAACGGAGTATAATATATCCACCAGTCCAACATACCAAAGTACAAGTCCAATACTTCATCTAAATTTTCATACTAATAACTTAAGTACAATCCTTATGTTTGCAATTCAAATCATTCTTACAAAAGTATAATCCCCAAAATATCATGAGATTTACATTCACTTCAACCACAAGTACATCATACCATAAAGTTCACAAATCTTTCAGAACAACCATTACATTCCACAAAGAAAATCAATCACAACCCAGATAAAGGATAATCCACGGTACTCCAAATCCTTGTGCTTGAGTAACTATCCTTCTCGAGCCCTGCATAGAACTAAAATGTTTTTGGGGGCGAGCTAAAGCTCAATGAGGTTTCAAAAGGGAAAATCAAGTATTTATAAACCAGTGCGTAAGCGTTACTTTGGAAACACATGTAGAAGTAATACTTTTGTTTGCAACTTTATTATGAGTACAACTCATAAATCATTTAAAAACCACTAACGTACATTTGGAATGCGTGATCACATAAATATATTTTCATGAATTTTAGTCAAACAAATAGTGGCTCGTCCGACTAGAAGAACATTACAAGGATTGCTACGTCTCAGAGGTTAATGCTCATGAGGAGTCTTACCCGAGAAATGTCAACTAGGAGAGCAATAACAGTATTAATAGTAAAGCAAACACAAAAGGATACAGTACTCGGTCCACTTCCCGTCCTTATAACTTCCATCGGTAACTCCTTCGGTTGACTGGCCATCACCTTATCCCTCCAGTGGTAATACTAGAGTATACCAAAATACAGTGCCCAGGGTTATCAACCTATCCGACCGAGTCTGCTTCTGGCTCGAATAGGTGATAACGAAGGGGAAAAGGCCTTGTTCAGCCAATGTGATAAAGTACACATGGCCTACAGCATACGCAAATAACATATAAACAATGAAATATTGAACAGTTAAGCGATACAGCAACAGTTAGGTCGAGTGCGATAAAGTACACACTCGCCTAGAAATAAGTACTTTTCATTCAAGTGAACAAGATTCATCAAGTATTTGACCACTTAGGCATGAAAGAAGCACTCATCAAGTCACATCACGTATATATATAAGCAATTATACAAACAGTGGTTATAAAAGTTCGAGAAGCAATTTTGTGCAAAACAGTTTGGAATCCCTCACCGTAATCTGGAGCAAAGCAAGAGCAAAAGCAGGAAATTAAAAGAGCTTCTCGGTGTCCTCTGAATCACCTGAGATTAATCACAATTACAAATTACCTAGATGCTCGATTAAGGCGAATAAAAGAAAACCTCTTAGATACACACACTCAAGCCTCAAGCTCAAACAAATTGAAATAGGAAGTTTTAACTTAATCATTGGTATAAAACCAGAAGGAATTTAAGAGTCCCATTTCCGAGATAAATCGTGGCAAGGACTATCAATTTCAAAAGAAGAGTAAAATGCTTAATTTGGCACGGAAATCGAGAAGGTGAAAAATGTGTTCGTACTGGAAAATTTTCAATAAAAGCTCAAGTACTAGAATATAAGTGAAAAAGAATCATGTTTTCTTGTCGAGCAAGTTTTCTACACTTTTCATTTAAATTTATTAAAATCTAGTGTTTTTAACAATTTTCCTCTAAAACAACTGGCCCGGAATAATTTTATGAAAAATTTAGAGTTTGGAAGTTAGTGCAATTATTTCTTAAAATAATAAAGCTAGTGTAAGCAAAGAAAAGAATCAACAAGTTAGCAAGGGTTTAAAAGTCCCGACACTCGAATTTAGTATGATCGTACTATACTCAATTTCTATAGCTTAATATTGGAACAAAACATTTCAACAAAGCTTGGTCAAGAGTACTCGAATTCAAGGGCCAAAACGGACTTTACGATTTCAAATCATTTGCACATTGTATTCCCGGTTGCCAAAATAGCCAAATCACAATTTAAACATCAATTTCACTAGGGCTTCATCAATCATTAGCCCTAAGTCTCAACAGATTCAATTTCAAATAAAATTCAACAAAGGAAGTCCAAGATATCAAAACAATTCCAAATCACAAACCATGGACCTTCCAAATACATTTCAGCCAACCACTTGAACAAATTCACCAAAATTAAACTCTTGCAAAAATTTACTCAAATGGCCAAGAGCTTCATCAATCATTAGCTCTTGGCATCAACCAAATATCTCTTACAACAAGTCAACTAGAAATTTAACTCAAACATAAAAGAAAGTCACGGTTAGCTTACTCATAAGCACACTTAGGAACTCAGGTTTTCTTTTCTTGTTTCAACAATCAAGAAAAATCCAGCAATTGCCAATTCAAGACATCCATTAAATCTCCATCTTTTACTTGCTAGAAACACTAAACATATGGCTTATAATCTGTCCAATCCAAACCAAAATGAATAACACATGATTCCAGAAAATCATCTCACACAAAAACCTCGATTAATTCGGCCAGCTATCAAATCCCATTTCCAGCAATATAGTAGTTTATATAGAGCTTTTGTCCCTAGTTTTCTTCAACTAGACTTCACTTAACACATAAAGCTAACAAATTACATGCATTACGCAACATAAATTTCCATTTTACTGGAATCACAAGCTGCAAGACAAACATGCAAGCTCTCGGTTCCTCATCTTTGATCCAGCTCCCATTTTTTATTCTTATCAAAATTTCCCTTCAGCCAAATATTATTATTCATGGCTAAACCATCATGCAGCCCGTAATACAGCTACATGCATGACCAAATAAACAGCTATCCATTAAATTTGTTTCATAACCAAGTTCGGACAACATCAACAACCAACCAGAAATTCATCCCAACTCTCTCGATTGACATGCATGCAACCAGATTTTTGGTATTCCTTCAATTTTCTTGCTTAATCCAAGTTAATTAGCTTCATGCAGAGCTAGATCATCCAGACTTTGGTTAGTTAAACATACATATAGCTCAGATCATCAAAACTTGGTCAACCGAAGCTGCAAATTTCCAGCTTAAACTCTCGGCAACCATAGTTCCTGCTCAAACAGATTTTTCTGTGACTTAACTCATCATCCAGCTGCACAACCATCACATGCATGCTTATAAACAACATCATCTACCTCTAAGAAACTAGTCTAGGTCCAGAAATTACCTCAGCTTGGAGCTCAACTCACACGGCTAACGGCTGCAACTTTTCTTTCTTCTCGGCCAGACCAGAAATGCAGTCCGTCAGCTCTCTCTTTCCCCCTTGCTCTGGCTTGCGGCTGAATGAAGGAAACTTGGTTCTCAGACCCTTCACCAGCTCACGGATGAAAGAAAGGAGGAGTAGCAGGTCTCATTTTTTTTTAGCTTACGGCAGAATGGAAAGGAAATGAGAGGCTCGGCTCACTCTCTCTCGGTCGTTAATTCCAAGGGAGCTGATCACTTCACAGCTCACGGCATAGGAACAATTGAAATGAGGTGTTGTGGTTAGTGATAATGGTTGTAGTGGACTGGAAATGATATAGCGTAGTGTGTTAGTGGATATGAGTCGGCATTTTGATTGGTGAAATGATGGAGTAAATAAAGGGAAATGGAACCGGCTAGAATGGAAATGTTTGAAGCTTAGTTTGTTCAAGAATTTTTTCCATGGCTGCATGGTGAATTTGAATTGGAGGAGGGCTATTTTGGTCTTTTCACATCTCATCCAAATTTCCACTTAAGCCCTCAATCCTAAACTAATTCCAAAATTTACCCCAAACGTAAATCGAATGCCTACTAATATACTAACCTAGCAAAATTCAATTATCGAAATACAACGTCCTAAGCGTAATTATACAAAGTCTTGACTTAAAACGATTCGTCTTAATTCCAGTTTCCCCTTAACACCTAACGTTATTAATACTTAAAATTAGTTGTAAAAAAAAAAATCAAAGAATTAAAATAAGGACAAAGGCACACTCAACGTCGAGAAATATTAACTTGACTTGGCAAAAATTCAAATAACCCAATATTTTGCACAATTAACTTATTTGCAACTTTAAACTTATTTTTACATACTTATCTAAGAACCAACAATAATAAAACTTATTAAAAGTCAAAGATGCAAATGCGACAAGTATATATAACAATCAAAAGCACCATAAATAATTCAACTCGAGTAAATTTGGTCATTAAAATAATAATTGTTTAGAGAATCAATTGTTTAGACTCATTTTCAAGAAATTCATGCAATTTGGGAAAACTTGAGTAATTCACATGCAAAAATACTTTTAAATGACCAATTTAAGAATATTTTGCAATAATTAAAATATGGGTCCTCACAAATATGATGTCTTTATAAGTTACAAAAATTCACTTGAGCCAATGCTCATATAAGAGGAATTGTTAGAACAAGCGTATCAAATGTCTTAATAGCATAATTGATTGGCAATGAATTTTCTAGTATTTGACTTCGTATCATTGAATGGTTTAGTTGCATACTTAAACAATAGCTTAAAAGTATTCAACTGTCATATACTACAAAGAAAATTATTTAATTACCAATATTTGTCAAACTTCTTTATTATTTAGACTACAATATCACATGAAGATAGAAAAAAACAAAAAATGATTAAAATTAAACTTAATCAAGAATAAACAATTCTTAGGGTTTAGATTTATTCAATTATCCTAATTACAAAATATTATCTTGGTCAATTAAATAACTCTTGTGCAATAATAATGGTTAATCTCCTAATATTGTAAAACTTACTTTTGCCCATGAATGAACCATATCAATAACTAGATTCTCATCATTTAAACCTAATTAAGGATTCATTAAGAACAAGAAATTGCTCACTTTCCCTCTAAGTTTATGTCTTCATAAACTAGTATTAACTAATAATTTTCTTCTATCAATTAATACTATAGATACTTCACAATCAATGGAGTTATTTATTGCAAAGATTGACTCTAGAGATGTAAAATGTCATCCAAAATAAGATTCATCAATTAGCTAAAGGTACATCATGAGCAAGGAACAATTGATTTCATCTAACAATAAGAAGTAATTAACTTGACATAATTGAATTAAATAAGCATAACAAACACCATGAAATTTATTAAAAGGAAAAAGAGAATAAACTCTTATTCCAAGAAACATGAAGAGCTCAATTTTCTTCTTACAATATTCATCTAAAATTGCATTACAAACTAACTAACTTTATAAAAACCAAGGAAAATTACTCTAACCTATACTAACACTAAAAACTACTTTAAATTGGAGATCTACATTGTGTATAGTCTCCAAAATATGCCTAAAAATTCTTTAAATTTGTTTATGAGTTACCTCTTTTATAGTTGAAAAGAATTAGAATCCATATGAGAAGAGAAAATTTTGTCGGAGTAAGATTTGGACTTTTCTACTATCAATTTGAAGTGTAAATAACTATATGAAGAACAATGATTCATCTCTGGGGAAAAAGGAAAATATTGTAAAAAAATTGAATTATTTTTTTCATTAGATCAATAATCAAGTAATTTGGATGTATGGATGTGGAGTTGTGTCCCAAACAAATGGTCATCAAACAAGTGTGATTCGACTTTTGGATCGAAAAACATGTGAACAAGACTTCCATATCTCATAAAAATTGTAGCACTTGATCTTATCTTTAAATTTCATTAAGAATTATCTCAATCTGATCTCCAAAAGTCAAGTTAATATAGTGTGTCAAACTAGAATCAAAGCTGCTGTCAAAAACTAAATTCCTTAACTTCTGCAAGTTGGCTTCAACCTTAATTTCCTTCTTTCTCTAAGCTTTTCTAAATGTCTTTTGGTGTCAAGAACCTTCCTTTAATGCCTCTTTATGCACTTTTGTTAGGTCCCAAAGCAACTTAAAAGGGGATAAGTGAATTAGGTTGATTAAAAACCTAGTTGGATTAGAGGCAATTTTGCATAATTGAAATTTACCAAATTGCCTAAGTAATCAAATCACTTATTTACACAACAATCAAGTATAATCAAGTACAATAAGGTAATGAGAAGCAAGTAGACAGTAAAATAAAGGAATAAGAGAAGGGATAAAATAGTGCAAACCAACAATATCCAAGTTTAACCAAACTTGAAGTTTTGTTCCACTAATGAAACTTCTTCAATTTGTCTTCAATTTGATGAAACAAACCAATCTTGTAGAATGGAGGGATCACTCTTTGTTCACCCCAAGTACTCCTTGGTTGACCCAAAAAATTTTACAACTAACTCTAGTTAACTCTCATAATGCTACAAATTGAATGTCTCACTCAAGTTTGAAAAGATTTTACAATGATTTCACCTCACAAACAATTACAAATGTCAAATGAGAGTATTCTCTAGCTCAAACTACTTTTGAGAGCTTGTAATTAATGTACGCAAATGTCTTTAATAACTTTAGGATTTATGGTATACATAGGTCTTCAAAATGGCCCTATTTTCTCTCCAATGGTCAAGCATTTAATATAGAAAAAACTAGCTATTAGGAGTATCAGACATTTGGTGCTTGTGATTGTATTCGATTAGTGCGTCCGATAGACATAGGTGGTGCTCTTCTCAACTTTTATTGAATGGTCAAATATGCATTGCATCTGAAGAGTTTTTCGTTCAACCGAAATAGAGACTTTGGTTTCTTCCCTTGAATTTTTTAGACGGTTGATAGTAGCATTCTGCATCCGATCCTTTTGTCCGGTTGATTCCTCTGTATATTGGATGTCCTACAGTTTTATTTTGCATCCGATATGTTGTCATTGTTTATCAAATGTCCAGTCCATTACCTTGTGTCTGAATTCAGTGTTCAACAGATGCTAGATTTTTTTGCTTGACTTGATTCAATTTCTTTCTTTTTTTGGTTGAACTTGTCACCTGTTCTAAATGATTACTTGTGTAAAATCATTAGTTTAAATCATTATTTTTGTTTAGTTGTCATCAAAATTAAGGATCAAATTCAACATTCTCCCCCTTTTAATGATGACAATCCAAATGATATTTTTTCAAATAAAAAAGAGTTAAGAAACATGAATTACGTCACTCCCTCTCAATATATGGTACAAAATAATGTTGGAATAAAAAGGTACACTGCCCTTCAAAGTTAGCATATTAATCATCATATATAAATTTCTCCTCCTTTTGTCATCAATCAAAACACATGAATTTCTCCCCCACAAATATCAACAAAACGACTTACCAGTAAGAACTCTAACAACAGCAAAAACCATAACATGTTTGAAGAAATTGGAATACGATCCACATTAAGAACAAGAGCCATAACAAGAGCCCCAATAAGAGCAGTAACAGTGAAAATAGAAATATGAGTCCACAACAAATTGGCATTAAGTTCGAATATAAACATTAAAACCTAAACATAAAATATGACTGTCAGTACTATGAGATAATCTATCCTACATGAACCTAAGGGAATCTAAGTGTTCCTAAAACTCCATGTGAGACGAGCCAAGTCTTATATGAACTCGTTGGAATGTTTCTTCATCTTCTATGGTCTTGAAGTCCTCTTAAGCCTGTTCAACCTGATGAGAGGTTCCAGTTGCCTCTTGAAATTTTGATTGAGTTGCTTGTTGAGGTGTTCTGGTGCCTTCTTGGAAAGGAATCTGAGCAATCTCAGTTTCTTGGTGCTCTTCTCAAATAGGAATAGATTGAGTATGGATAGTTCCTTGGTGCTCCTCTTGAGTTGGGATGGATATAGAGGGACCTTCTTATTGAGGAGTACTAAAAAGTAAGTTTTTCATGTTCAAGTAATTTGTTTGTTCCTTCAGACTCATTGCCATATGTAGACCGTATTCAAGGAGAAGCATATGTTGCTTGAGTTCCACCAAAAAGGTTCACCACTTGGTCAGATACGGAAGGATGAGAAGTGGTTTGTGAGGAGAAAGGGTGGGATTCAATCATACGATGCTTACTAGGAGGTGTGAAGAAGAAGGGATATCATGGACATGTTTGGTACAAGTTTTAGCAATAGCCTTTTTATGGACTCACTCCATCAAAGAATTTGACCTTTTTTTGTTCAAAATAATTCTTAGTGAAAAAATGATTGGAGTTTTTCTTTGAAGGCTCACCAAGAAAAGAATTTTTGAAATGCTTGAATATAAGGGTGAGAAACTTTGCATAAGAGAGTTTTCTTCTAGTGTCGGTTCTAATTTTGTTCATAAAATGACACATGATAAAATCAAAATCAACTCTAATTTTTTCCAAGAAACAATAAAACAAGTAAAGTTTCATTTTATTTGCATCCGTACAATGACCAGCAGTTGGAGCCAACAAATTGGAGACCATAGTAAAGAGAATTTGTTGTGAAGGATCAAGTTCACTTAAATCAGCTTCATTTGGTGTGTTGAAAGGTGTTTTAAAGTATTTCATCAACTTAGAGTCATCAAAATGATTGAATTAAGTAAGAAACTCTTCATAGGAGAAAAAATTTACAATTTTACTTCGACATCCCTTTCTAAATTTTTATATTAAAAATCTGATTAACTAAATTAGGAGCAAGACAAATATCAACAGAAGGTCTACTACCTTGTCTAACATTTGCATAAAATTGACACACCATTTTAGGGTAAATTATATGATGAATTTCTAACAAATAAGTCCATTTCTGAAATTTAAAGTGGTTTAAAACATGTTGAACCTTAAATTTGCGATAGAAATATCAATTGACCTTTGAGTGATGAACCCTTTTTGTGAAACCAAGTCATATCTCTTCTAGGCTTCTTCATCAATAAATTTTGGTAATTACTATTGTTGCTGTTGATCAGCTTTGGTATTTTCAGCACCACTGGAAGCTATCCCTTTGCCTCTTGTAGATCGTTGACGTGTTGGAGCAGCATCAGAGGAGGAGTATCTACTAGCACTACGTCTGACAGTAGTAGAAGAAGACCCTTCTCAAGTTCTCGTGTGGATTGGAGGAGGAAATGACTATGGAGAGTTTATATGAGTGCACCTAAGTGATTCTAGATGAATAAACTTTTCACGTATTAGTCCAAGGAGGGGTTTTGAAGAATTTAAGACTTTTGAAATTTTTTGGATATGGCCAAGAAGATTTTTTTTTCAGGTTTTGATGACAATTGATGTTTTAGGGTGTAGGGAAATGAACTTTGAATTCAATTTTGATAAAAATTCAGTGAAATTGGAACAAATTTGAGATGGGAAAAGCTAGGGTTAATTCTTTTGTCCCAAACTTTTAAGTGACGTGAGTGAAATGAGAAAAACCTGATAATTTTGACTGTCGGACAGTCAACCATAGTGAGTTTATCCGACACTTGTGTCCAAACCATAAAAATGGAAAACTTGGTTAGAACACTGTCAGACGTCCGTTTTTTAGTATTAGACTTTCAATGCTTATCGAAAGAGAATTTTTCAAAAACTTCTTTCCAAAATACCTAGTTTTGATCTCAAGTATAAAAATTGATCCAATAGCAAGGTTTTTGTGAAAGTATCTGCTATTTGAACTCTAGAACACACATAATTTATACAAATTTTCCCTTTTTGAACTAAATTGCAAATGAAGTGATGCTTAACATCTATATGCTTAGTTCTTGAATGTTGAATGGGATTTTAGTCACATTGATAGCACTAGTATTATCACAAAACACAGGAGCATATTCAAATTTTAAACAAAAATCAAACAAAGTACGTTTTATCCACAACAATTGAGTACAACAAGCATTGGCCACAATATATTCAACTTCCGCTATAGAAAAAGAGATAGCACATTGTCTTTTACTAAATCAAAAGACCAAATAATCACCAAAAAAATGGCATATACCACTAGTATATTTTCTATCTATTTTACATCGAACAAAATTGACATCCCAAAAACCAACCAAAGCAAAATTCTTGGACTTAGGATACAACAAACCATAATTTAGAGTACCTTTCAAATATCTAAAAATGCGTTTAACGAAAATTAAAATGAAACTCTTTAGGGCATGATTGAAATCTAACACACAAGCAAACGATAAACATAATATCTAGTTTACTTGCGATTAAATAAAGTAAACTACTAGTCATATCTCCATAGGTTTTTTCTCTAATTTGGTACCTTTTTAATCCTTGTCAAACTTAGTTGAAGTGCACATTGGAGTCCCCACTTGCTTTGAGTCTTCCATGCCAAACCTTTTGAGTAGCTTCTTTGTGTACTTGGTTTAGTTGATGAAAGTCCCTTTTTAAGTTTGATGGATTTGTTGGCCAAGAAAGAAGTTTATCTCCCCTATCATGTTCATCTCATAGTCCTTTTCCATAATGTTAGAAAATTTCTTGCACGAACACTCATTAGTGGCACCAAATATAATATCATCTACATAAATTTGAACAATTATAAGATTATTCATGAAAAATTGTGCAAAAAGAGTTAATCTACATCTCCTCTTTTAAAGCCCTTTTTAATTGCATAACTACTTAATCTTTTATACCAAACTCTTGGAACTTGCTTCAAGTCATATATAACCTTCGAAGGTTTAAAAACATGATTTGGAAGCTTTTCATTTTCAAAACCGGGAGCTTATTTAACGAATACCTCTTGATAAATAAATCCATTTAAAAAAGATCTTTTAATATCCAGTTGAAATAATTTAAAACCGCTAAAGAAAGCATAAGCAAGCATCTAATTACGGGAGCAAATGTTTTATCAAAATCAATTCCCTTTTCTTGAGCGTAACCTTTAGCAACTAGTCTAACTTTATTTCTCACAATTTCACCCTTATCATTCAATTTATTTCTAAAAATCTATTTAGTTCCAATTACTGAATGATTTCAAGGTCTTTCTACTAAAGCTCACATATTATTTGTTTCAAATTGGTTCAATTCTTTTTGCATGGCCAAAATCCAATTTTCATCCTTTAAAGACTTATTCACATTCTTGGGTTCAAATTAAGAAATCAAAGCAAGATTATCAAGTAAAGTTCTAGTAAATGAGCGAGTTTTTATCCTCTCGGATGGATCACCTATAATAAACTTTATGGGTTTTTGATATAAGTACAAGTTTAATTTTGAAATATACCCATTGTACTGCAAGTATATAGGTCAAATTAGTAGTTTATGGCATATATCGGGTCGATCCCATAGGGAGCAACTTTACAAGTACTAAAACTTTACTTACATCATTATTTAGACTAATAATCAATTAAAACAAGAAAAGTTATAATTACTACTATCTAACTAGTCTTAACTAGATAACTTGCAAGGTAACAATGGAGAAAATTTACTAAATACTTGAGTTTAGGGATGTAGATTTCACTTATGGTACAAAAGATACAAATAAATAGAATTATCTCTTGTTACTACTCTTGTTTAACTAGGGATGCATTTCCGACATTACCAAATCTCATAATAAAATGGCTTAAATTAGACTAGTTTTCCCTATTCTCATAATGAATAACTAGATCTACTCTTGTTCCTTCATGAAATGCATGGTTAATCCACTTAAGTGTATCTCTATTCTCATGAGTCTATTACTTAAGCTCTATTACGTTGTTTCATCATTATTACCAACCTTCATTGAATAATAACAACTAATAACTTGTTATTGGAGATCAAGTAATAACAAGTGATAAGCATGCATAATAGACAAGTTAATACAAGTTGTAACAAGTGTAAATTATATTCAACTCATATCAAATAACCATAAGTTTTATCTACTTCCTAGATCTAGAGATTTAGCTACTTAGATGATATATGACAAGAAAGAACATTGTTTCATTGCATGAACACATATTGAATCTAGATAAAGAAAGCTTAGCCAAAATAATGAAGAAGCTCCCAATGATTTTCTATTTCTTCAACAAAATGAGTTGTACAATCAAGTCTCCAATTGTTCTTACAAATGCTCTAGCTAGAGAGAACAAAACAAGACTAAAACTAAGCTCTCATGCTAAAATCTGATGATAACCCCTCTAATATCCCCTTTTTTCCCTTTCTGATCATTCTTACATGTCTAGTGTTAAGAAAGTCGAAAGTGGTTTTTGATAAGACATAAAAGCTTTTTTTTTCTTCTTTCTAGAATCTTGAGCATGTGCAGCCCAAATTTTGTTTAGAAATTGAGCTGTAAAGTAGTGTGAAAGCAAAGTAAGTGGCAGAGTAAGTTACAGAAATTAGGCTAGAATACGCAACCTCAGGAATATGCGACTTATGGTTGCATATTGACAGCTTGCGTTTTCACTTCTATGAATTTTGTACCACTTCAATTGATATTTTCTCAATGATATAGGCTAAACTTGTGACGCCCCCACTTGTTCCAAGGGCGAACCCGAGGGTATCGGCGGGACGGCTGCCTAACTCGCGCCAGGACTCAATACTTAAAATGAGAAAATAGATTTCACGCTAAAAAAAAGGTCCTATTTACTCTATTACAGCTTCAAAAGTTGTATAAACTAGTACATCAAGTCATACATACCACGAGTACTAGAAAGTAAACCCTAGAAAGCTGATAACTACAACCACCACGACAACTATATACATCTTACTAGTCAACTTATAACAAATACAAATTCAACTATTCTATAGCCAAAAGTCTAAACACCTTCCCGAGCAATCCCCGCGTCGGCCCCCTACTAAGGAAAACAAATAGAATGGGGTAAGTTATATGCTTAGTGAGTAATCAGGGGTAAACATATAAGCTCACATTCAAATAAACAAGTAAATCAGGATATTTCACATCAATAACAGAAAAGAAACATCACAATGGTAGGATACGGGTGGCTCCAAAACCAGTTCAATTCCCCGAACTTGAACGCCTGTTGACACTCCGTCAACCAAAGTACACATGGTCCGTAGACTCCACTTACTTTCCCCGTTCACCTTATCAACCCTCGCTGGCCAGTCAACAGCACACAACAGCTCGAGCGAAACAAAATCGCTTAACTTTAATCAAAACTTTAACAAAGAACAAAATCCCAAGGTTAGCATGGAACTAATTTCGACCAAACCCTGGCTGACTCGAATAGTCCGTCTACCCTTGGAATCGGGTTGGAACCAAGCCCTGAGATATCCAATCTCTCAATAGATGATATCTCTCAACAAAGTACTTATCCCAACAGCACACAGCAAAAAATGGTTCAACTCAAGTCATGTAATCACCCCCATCAGCACACAGCAAAAGGGTGATACTCAACATAAGGCATGTATGCTCGCATATGAAATCAAAACAAATGATGGACTTAGGTCAAGTGAGATAAAGTACACCCTCGCCTAAGTATCTATTTAATATATACAAAGCACTTTGACAATTTCACATCAATAAACAATCCAATTACTCACTCCAAAGGTTTAGCTTGCAAATCAAGGCACTTTATACGGGTCCACCGACTCCGTCCAGTTCGTCACTGCCTGTGACAGAAGATTATACTCAACTATCAGTGAATCGACCATCACAAATGGAAATAAGGACTAAAATGATCAAAGCGGCAAAACGGCAAAAGAATACATGTGCGCGTGCGCGAAAATGAAAATGGTACAAAACAGGTTACACGATTTTAACCATAACTGGAGCTGTGGTTATCGGATTAAAATTTACTAGGTAGTGTCTCGAAACTTAGGTAAAGAGTTACAGCTTTCATGAAAACATCTCAACCCAGTTTTCAGTGAATCCATGTTAAATTTGCAAAATACAGAACTAGAACGCCAAAGGCTAGGTTAGTCCTCCAGTGAAAATTTGGCGGCATGCCCCTTGTGTTTACCTATTTTCCAGCCATTTATGGCTTCAATATTTTCCTCAAATCAGTCCCAAAGTCACACACAAAATAATCTCATTTCAATAGCCATTCAATAGGCTCAATGTCATACAAGTACGTAATCAAGTTAGGAAAATGTCCGGAAATGAAGTTTAAGTCATAAAATAAAAGACAGATTTGACGTCGCTTAGTGTATCGAACACAACCGAAGCTATGCTTATCAGATTGAGGTGCAATTTATACTGTTTCGAAGCCAAGATAAAAGGCTACAACTTTGATGAAGACCACTCAGTCCAGTTTGTGAGGACCCATAATTTTATTATTTCAAAATATTGTTAAATTGGTCATTTTAAAAAGATTTCGTACTCGAGTTACCCAAAACAAAATAATAATAAAATAAAAATAAAATAAAATATACCAAAGTACATGAATTTCTCGAAAATAAATTTTTCCGATTGGTTCTTTACGTGCATATTATTTTAATGCCCAAATTTATTCAAGATGAATTGCTTATCGTGATTTTTATTGTTATATATATATATATATATACTTGGATTATCATATTTTAGAGTTTTAGAATCGAATAAGTTGAATTTCCAAGTTCAAGTGAGAAAACCCTTAAGTTTGACCTTTATACGCGCGCGTGCCGAAAAGGCCCCGACAGGCACATTAATTTGATTAATTGGAGATTTTAAGAACATGATATTAGACTACTAGTAATGTACTAGGGAAATTACCTAAGAGGTTTAGTGCACAAAAGTTGCAAACGAGCGCGAAAATTGGACACGCAAAGACCCTAAACGGACCTAGCATGAGTTGACACTTAGACTTAACCATTAAGTCACCAATTCTCTCCACTTTCATTACAATACCTGATTTCACTCTCTCTCCTCTCGTCACTCTCTAGTTGGCCGAAGATGGGAAGAAAAAAATCTAGCCAAAATCCTCACAAACTTGCTTCAATCCACTTCCAAATTTCATCATCCATTAGAGGGCTTTGATCCTAGCTTGGAAGAGGGGGCTGTTCATCGGTTTTCTTGGAGGAATTTCGGTCAAGATTTCTGCCCTAAAGCTGTCCAACTAAGTTCCTGAGGTAACTCACTCACGCACACTTCAATCTTGCAAAATTATAGCTCAAATGGAGCAAAGGTAGCATGGGTTTGCAACCTATGGTAGAATTTGGGTTGATTGGTTGAGTAATTATGTTCTTGCAATTCCATGACATGCTCGAGGGTTTGAGGATGTTTATTGGTGACTGATGTGATGAATTAGCATGTTGTGGTTGCTGATATTGTGCTATGTTACATGTATATAGAATGATTGATGGAATGAAGTTGGAAGAAAGTTAGAAATTTGGAGAAGGTACTGTCTGAAATTTCTGACTTGCTGCCGACTTTCTTGTTTGCTGCTGCCCTGTAATTTCGAAAATTTTCCGGTGCTAATCGAGCTTCCAAATTGGTGTAGATATGTTGTGCTATGCGTATTGTGGTTGTCTACCAAAAATCAACCCAAATGGTTGGGTAAATTTTGAGTTACAAGTAAAGAAGCAAAACTGGAACAAGCTCCAGAATTTTCTGACCAGCAACATTTGTGTAGCTATAACATTATGCTCGTTGATCGAAATTGAGTACTGTTTGCGGCATTTGAAAGTAGACTCTTAGAGCTTTAAAATGGTACCAATTTCATTTTCTAGTTCGTCCCGAGCGATTCGTGGCGAGTTTTGAAAGTTGGCTGCCTGTTTATTACTGTTCATCCGAGACTGTCCAGAAAATCCATTTTGTTGCTTGATTTTGAACCGCTTATGTCTGGATTTTGGAAATGATTTCTTCTACATAAATATATCCTTGTGAACCTAGTTTCTAACACCACCAATCGTTTTCAATTTCACTGGGAATCGAGTGAGATACGGCCTAATTAGCGAAGTGCATTAAATCTGGAAAATAGGCCAACAGTCCAGGAATTTTAGCGAACTTCAACTTTTTATTTCTTGAGCTAGGAACATCGGAATCAAGTTCCATTTTTTTCATTTGAAACCTGGATTGGAACGTTACATGCATATCAAATTTCAAAGGCTGGTTTTGATTCTATGATTTTTAGCGAAATTCCAAAATTATTGGAAAAACTTGGACTGTTTTGACCTATCTTCAATGAATAGTAAACTTTCTTGGAGAAATTGACTTGTTTCTGATTTGATTCTTGGAAAGTGACCTTCTACAAAGTTTTTATGCTTCGAATGAAGTTTTTGACGGTGTAAAATTTTCTATTTTAGACTTTCCGAACTTCCGAACTGATTTTTCCACGAATGACTCGAAAAGTGAAAATTTCCAATTTGGACCTAAATGTTCTTTTAAGGGCCTAGGTTACATATTTACAACTCTTAGAGCATTTCAAACCTATTTTCATGAGTTCACCTATCACTTGAGACCTCATTTGAAAGTCGGTTCCTTATGAACTGAAATACTTTGGAAACTTGAATTGTGGAGTCAAAAATTGACTATTTCTTTTCTTTACACGAATATTGTATGGCCTGGAATTTGAGATACAATGCATTATTGCATACTTCCAGGATCTCAAGAGGACTTCGAGCGAACTCCCGGCGAAGCGTCTTAGAGCTAATTTCTCAAACTTTGACTTTTGATACTTGGTGAGTATCAAGTGCATGTGAAGTGTTTAAATGAAATGATTCTTGTACTTCCTAGTTAATGAGGCTAGGGCGTACTTTATCGCCCTTGTCCTCTCTTTCATGAAATTGCTTGCTTGATAAGTGATACGTGTTACATGTGAATGCAAATGAAAGTGTTTTTCGTGAGCATTGAGCGGCAGAATGTATCATGCCCTTTTAGGGTAGGAGGTACCGCTCATCCCGTCTCAATGCTATGACCAAATCTTGTCGATTGGAGCTTCGTCTCATCGACCTAAAAGTGAATGGGAGGACGCCCCAACCCATTGGCTAGCCTTGTAACTCGAGCCGGCAAGGGCTTGGTCGAGAAACTTGGTGAATCTTGGGAAGTGTTATAGCTTGATCCAAATAAGGGGTCTTGCTAGGTATACTTGTTAAGTGATACCACCTACATGCTTGTTTGGTTACGGATCCAAGAGGGTGTCATGGTGGCTGGAGGTAGTAAGTGGAGTTCTACGTGGATAACTGTGAAAGTTGACGGAGGGTCAACTACCTGAGCTTGGATCGCGCGTGGATTAGCTCCTGAGAGCTCCCGTATCCTTTTATTGTGATTAAATTCCCTAGTTGCTTAACGTTTTGCAGTTACTTGTTACTCGAGTTATTGCTTTATATTGTGTCTTTGCAAGCATGCTTGCATGTTTTCCTTTGACCTCACTGAGCGTTAACTCACCCCAATTTGTTTTCCTTAACAGGTTTGGAAATGAAAGTTCTGAGGCTTAATTAGTGACCCCCAAAAATAATTTTTCCCCACAGGGCTCGAGGCCAAAGAAAGCGCTTGTATTGAGTTATTAGTGCCTGAAGGGATATCTCATATATAATTTGAATTTGATTCACTTGATAAGTATTTGATGTAATTATTTGAGAACTGAGGACTTTTGTCTTATTCAGAGAATGATACCCTTACTTGAGATTTGTAATGTATCTTATCTCGTTCTAAGTTTGAAAAATGTTATTTCGTTTATTCTTGAGGTTGTACCCTATGTTTTTGGATGTGAGTGATGTATTTTAATTGAGAACTTAGTGAGTCCTGGTGAGAGTTGGGCAGGCGGTCCGTCGAGCCCTTTGGTTCGCCTTAGGGGGAGGTGGGGCTGCCACACAGTTCGTAGTGTATCCAGGTCAAAATTTCAAATTACAGAACCAGAATCTCACAATCAGGCTAGTTAACCGCACTATGCGTAAATGACAATAACTCAGGTTACCGAAGTCCGATTGAGGATTTTTCAGGGGCGTTGGAAAGCTAAGACATAGCACTACAACTTCTATGTTTTGGTCAAATGCTAATTCAGTACGGATCAGGGTAAATAGATGATGTCAGATTGGTGAAATGTCAAAACTGGCCACAGAACTCTACCTGTGGCAGTCAGGGGTATATTTGTCGTTTAATATGCTGCAGTACTCAGATTGATCTGAAATTTTACAGACAGTTATAAAATATCATTCCCTACAACTTTTACGTTTTGTGCTAAGCCTAATTCGGCCCCCATCAAGGTCAAACAAAATCAGGCAGAACAGAACAAAGAAGAATCTCAATTCTGGAATTTGAACTTTTCCACTAGAAATTCATATCCAACTAGTACTCTATCATCAAAACCATCAACTACTAGCTCAATAACATCAATTAAGAGGTAGATAACTGTAATCAAAGCTGAAAATGTAAACCCTAACTCCATATCCAACAAATCAATCAAAACTAACCGATTAACCGTCAAAAGGCAAGATTAAAAGCTTCTAACTAAACTTTAACAAGATTAAAGAAGAGAAAAGGGATAGGCAGCCATGATACATTCCAAAGGTCCCTTGTAGGTAAGAAACACACCACTTTTTCCAAATATTCTTCCACACAAAACTTGCCAAACACCACAAGGTAAGTTTAATCGGTTTAGGTTTTGAGATTTCACTCAAACAAGAAGGATTCAAGATTAAAGTGGAACTTTTCTCTCTTGGTTTTTCTCCTCCTCAATCTCGGCTGGAATGTACAGAAATGATGGGAAGATGAAGTTATTTTGGGGATAAAAATGAAGGAAATTGGTTGGTCAAACAACCCTTGGATGTTTGCCACTTGTCACCCCAAGATGACATCTTGAATTTTTTCTTCTTTTCCTTTCCTTTTGGGTCAATATTTTCGGCCCTTTGGAGGAGATATTTACGGCCAATTTTGCTGAAATAAAAGTGAGAAGATTAAGGTAATAAAGTAGTGTTTAAGTGGGGCACTCACTCGGTAACAAACGGTACACGTCGGTTCACGCAGTTTTTCCTTATTTCGCGCATACTAGGGTTTTCACTTATAATTCACTAACTTATTATTATCACTTCTAATCACACACTTAATATCATCTAAAACTTACTCTTAATCACCAAATATAATACACACTCCGTACCAAATAATCACACTACGAAATGGCGTAAAAATCTTAGTTTACCCTAACGATGAATGCAAAAGAGAAAACTCTTAATTCTATTCTTTATTCTAAACATTGGGAATGTAAATGAGTAATATAGCTATTATAAGGGAATATATGCCAAATAAAAAGGAATTTTAAGAAAATATGAGGAATTTTACAATTTCATAGATTAAAATTAGGGTTTTTGATTAGAATTTAGGGTTTCTAGTCAAAATAAAACAATGTGTTAAAATAAAAATAAACTAAAGAAATCGTAATATCCTCTTTGAGATTAAACAATAATAGTATCCTAAAAGTTGGGGTATCACAATCTCCCCTCCTTCAAAGAATTTCGTTCTCGAAATTGCAATCAACGAGCTAAGGGTTGGAATATTCGAATATCTCATTAACGGGTTCATCACTAGTGGCAAAGATTACCTCAAGAATTGGTCACTCTATGTATTTTAGTCCAAGAACCAACCGTGTAGTCCTTATCTCAAAATCTCAATGGTCTTTATTGTCAATGAACTTCAAATGTCTCGTAGATCGGCCTTAATGGTAGTAATCTTTTAAAACGAATAGAAGAAACCTCAATACAATGGAAGATAGGGAGGGTATCTTCGATGATTACCAATGGGTCTGTCACCTCTTGATGTCCCATTGCATAGGTCCTTGCTGGCACTTTTGGTCGATTACTCGTTACATTGGTTGGCTTAGATGTGTTCCCCTCTGTCCTTGAAAAATTTCCTTCTTTTAGCAAGTGAGGGCACTGAGCAATTAGGTGCTCAGCACTACCACATCGGTAGCATTTCCGAACTTGTCCTTTCTTCCAATAATTTTCTTCCATGTGGTTAGCAGCCCCACAAAATCCACATGCCATTCTAGGTCCTGATGTCGGACCTCCTCGTGAGGTACCCCTTTGGGTCTCTCTCCCTACCTGACTTTTCTCAACATTTCCTTGATTTGGGATCCCTATGGATCGTGGACCACTTATTCCTCGACCCCTCTTAGATGGTGGCTCGCTCCCCGAGCTCTGTCCCTCAATATAACTACTGGTGTCGGGTTGTTTTCGTTTCCTATCATGAAAAGTCTTTACTTGAATCTTGGTATTTTCAATTCTTTGTGCTTTTTCAATAGCATGATTATAGGTCTCCAATTGAGCAGCTGCCAGTGCCCCTTGAATCTCCACATTCAAACGCTGGACAAACCGACGAATTCTCCTTTGGTCTGTCAGCACTAACTCTGGAGCAAAACGAGAGAATTTGGTAAATTGCGTCTCGTACTCCGCCACACTCATAGTCTCTTGACGTAGGCGTATGAACTCATCCTCTCGCCTTTCTTAAACAAATAGCGGTAAGTACTTCTCATTAAACTCACGAGTGAACTTAACCCATGTCCATGGGGTCTGCTCTCTATCCCACTTGGCTCGAATCACATTCCACCAGGCACGAGCCGCTCCCTCAAATTGAAAAACGGCAAAAGCTATCTGCTGTTCCTCCGGGTATCCTAACGCAGCAAAAATGTCTAAGATTCGCTCCAACTAATTCTCCGCTATATCAGACCTAGGTCCACCCAAAAATTTTGGCGGTAGAAACTTCTGGAACCATTCTAAGGCACGGTCCTCTCCCTCATGATTTCCAAGATGCTGTACTTGGCCTTGACCCTGTTGGTTAACCATTCGTTCTAATAAATCAGCCATTCGCTGTATGGCTGTAGCTACTTGGGTTTCGGCTTGTATATTCACATTTTCATTGGTTACCCTTTCGGTTCCTTGTCCTCGTCCTCTACCCCCACCTTGAGTCTCCATTTGATTGTTTTATAACTTCTATAATTGGGACAAAATATGGTACGAGATCAAAGCGTTGAAAAATTATGCATGCACGAATTAGTCAAGATAGCAAAATATCATACACGAAACTATATACATATATCCACAATTCACGCTAAAATATACACATATCAGTACACAGCTAGCCATCAGTCAACCAATACAAAGCATGTTAGTTCATGAGCACATCGGCTCCAAAAAGTCAACAAAACAACTCTGAGTAACGATCCTAGCGAAAATCCCCTACAGAACCTATAGAGTCTATCGCATCCATCGGCCCCGCTCCGCCAGCCCTAAGTGGCGCCTCGGTAGCCATATCTAAGAGAACCTCACAGTCTATGTAGACACCAAAATTTTAGCCTTTCTTTTTATTTATTCTAGGTGATTTTCGTTTATCTATTTATTTTTATTTTACTATTATTTCTTTGCTTAATTTATCTCATTCTCATTTTGTTAAAAAAAATTGTTTTGTTTTTATTAATTAATCCACTGAAAAAAATGTTAGCATTTTGTTTTATCTTTTATTCCTAGTTTTATTCGATTTTATTTAAATTGCTATTTTTGTTTATTTTGTTTTGTTTCCATTTTATTAATTAACTGAGTTATTGCAAAGAAAAAAAATCAGAAAAGGAAAGGAAAAACAAAAATCAGGTACAGAAAAAGAAAAAAAAGAAAGAAAGACACCCGTGCGCATGTTTGGACGTGCAGTATTCATCATCCTCCGGGTTTCATACGAAAGGAAGCAACAAAACTCAACATTGCAGCTGGCTTTTCTTCCAATTTCATTAGTTCCCATTACGTTTTTTTTCTCTCCAAACATTCCTAGTACCAACCCAGCTCATCACTCAAGGACAAGATCAAAGGGGCAGCAATGAACCACATAAACTGATTTTTGAGTAGGGTCATCTAAACCTTTCATCGTAGGTTTTGGGGGCTTTAAATAGATGAAAACACAACCAGAATGAGGGGAGGCTTGGTGACGGCTGGTTGAGTGAAGAAATTAGAAAAGAAACCAGAGAGGGGATCTGGGGGGTGACGGCGAGGTTTATAGGAAAAGCAACAAAAGAAAAGGGCTGAGGGAATAAGGAGGAAAATGAAAGAGACGGCTGGGAAATAGAGAGGGCAGTGGCGACTGAGTTTTTGATCAAGAGCAAAAGAAAGAAAAACAGAGGGGGTAGGAAGGGAGGCCGGGAACTGCAAAACAAAAAGGAAAAGACTAGGTCTTTGGGGGCTGAGGAAAAACAGAAAAAGAAGAAAGCTTTAGGCCAGGAGGGAATGAAACAAGAAGAGAGAATTGAAGGAGAAAGGGAGAAGCTTTAGGAGGAGGAAGATCTGGAAAGCGAAAAGGAAAAAAAAGAAAAGAAGAAATAAAGGAAGCTGGGCAAGAGGCCAACGGAGGGAGGCCTCGAACCAGTAGCAAAAGAACGGATGAAGAGCTGGAAGTAGCCATCGTTTGCCGAGACCCACTGCCATCGCCATCGAAACTTCGAGAAAAACATTGTAATGAGTTCTTCCTCTCTCTTATCCTTAACATTTGCTAGTAAAAGGATGAAAATCAGAGTTATTAACTTGCTTGTTTTCTCTGATGATTGCGCCTTTATGATTGAATGATGCGGTTGCTGTATTTGGTCAAGGAATCTGTTAGGTTGTGTATGAGTCGTTGTTTGCTATTGCATGAGTTAGCAAAGTCAGTTCAATCTTGCTAATACACCTGACTAGGTTGGATAAAAGGCATCTAAGTAAATTTGGGTCAAAGAGATCCGTATGTGAAGCTTGGTAGGCATGTAAGAAGAGTCAATTCGGCTTTCTGCTGTTTCCTTACGTTTTACTTGCATTTTACAAGACAAAGATGTTTCCTTTTCGTTGTTTACCTGGTGTTTTGGGTATAGCTTTTGCTTGATGATCTTGTCTCTTGGGATCAGATGACGTTGGGGTGGGATATTGTGCGTAAAAGTCTGCTGCAATGAGCTTGGAGCTTTCGGCTCATTGCAGCAGCGGTCATTCCTTTGTTGTTAAGTTATTGTTTTGCATTTATGCTGCCTTTTCGTTTCTAGTAGCATTATTGGACCTATTGAGAGTAAGTATGTGCATTTGTGTTTTTCTAACAATGCTATTGAGGGAGTTTTCTGGTTGAACGAAATTGCAGCAGATCCTCACATTGCTTTGCTGCATTTCATGCCTGGTTGTTTTGATTAGATCTTCTGGAGACAGATGATTACGTTTGGGGGATGGTAATGACAATGGGTTGGAGCCTTTGTAGTTGGGCTTAGTTGTTGAACTAGTGTAAGTCTGTTTGAACTCTTGCGTACAAACATTGTTCGGCTAAAGTAAATGAAACGCAGCAGCAACATTGCCGAAAAGCATGGCTGGAAATTGTCGCAGGTTTCACTCTTTCTTTTGTTGCATTTGTATCCCATTGCTTGGACTGAATCTTCTGGGATAGTTTGAAGTCTTGCACTAGTTTTTGGTTGTTGAAATGGTAGAATCCGTTTGAGTTGCTTCATATAGGTCTTTTTGTTGAATGATGAAGTTTCATTCAAGAAAATCACAAGGCTGGTTTTGATTTTCTGTTGCTGCACACATCTTTCCATTTGATTCTTCATTTCTCTTCATTTGATCTGTAATGGTTTAGTATTCATGACTGGATCGTATTAATCGAAGTGTTTAGTTGTAAGTGGTGTTAAATGATGATCTCTGCTGGCTTTGTTTGAAGTCGTGTATGAAAATCTGCATTTCAAAAGCTTAAAAGTTGCAGAAGACTTTGAATGAATGTTGCAGAAGAAAGTGTTTCGTAGTTTGCATGCATGGATTTTCTTTCAAAAATTGCACTTTGGCCCCCCAGGTCTCCCTTTGTTCCACTATGACCCAACCAATCGAATAATTTCCTCAATTTGGTCCTTGGCAGCTTTAATTTTACAACTTTTCATTGCTTGTTTGCATCAATTAACTACCATGCTTTGTTAAATTGCACTTAATTCATGATTTTAAGGGCTTTATGATCAAGTGAGATTGTGTTTGCATATTTTCTTTAATTTTCTCAAATTAAATTGGTGCCTTGACCTTTTCTTTGTTTTTGGAGGGTAAATAAGTAATTTCACTCCATTAGAGCCCCGACTCAAGAGAGGTACACCTTACCCTTTATTTTTGACTTTATTTGGCCTATGTGCATATATGTGCCTTATGTGTGCAATTGCATGACTTTAAGTGTTTCATTTCATTTTCACTTTATTTATCTCTTTAGTTCTTTAATTTCGCTTTAATTTTAGTTCAATTTTTGATCATTTGGGAAGGCACTTGAATGCCACAATTGTAATAGTTAGATTTATTTTAACTATTTATTTCATTCCATTTCCCCTTTTAGATTGTAGTAGGCCTTCCCCTCTAAAAATGTAATAGTTAGGGTCTTAATTGCCTAATGTGTTTTGCATGCTTAGGTGCTATGTGTTCGCTTTCCTAGGTTTTGGCATCTAGATATGCATGCTTATGTGTTATGTGAATTACGTGCTCACATGTCTACTTGCTTTAATTATGCACATTACTTATATATGTGTATGATGGATGCAAATGCACGTAACCGTGGCTAGTCCAATGCTAGTCATGGTTGTCCCCTCGAGCTCTTGCAAGTCCAATGCTTGTGAGAGAGCGTAGATGTGTGCTAGTCCAATGCTAGACCGAATAGGGCCACCCCTCGCTAGTACATACTCGCATGCTTCACTACATCTTCATTCATTCTTTCCTTTTAGTTTTACATTTTTGCATGACCCTTCACTCCCTTTCCCTGATACATTTAGGATTACATTTTCATTTAGATTAGCTCATTTGCTTGTATAGGTTAGGGAGTCACTCTTTTGGTAAGGGGGATGGACGAGTTTGGCTATACATAACCTTAGCACGCTCATTCTTTTTCTAACCAAAAGGAAAATTAAGTCACGAACATTAGTCCCCCATACCCGCCTTACTTGCATTCCTCTAGGGTTCATGCATTTCATTTATCCACTATCACATGCACTTTTACTTCATATTCTATCCCTTTTTCCACATTTTCACTTCACACAACTTTTATTTTGCACGTTTTCACTCTACCACTTACACTTTATATACTATCACGTGCACACACGCACTTCATGCTATCACTTTACTCACCTTACTTTGCACATTCATTTGCACACTCCCACTTACACACTATTATTTTTTTATTACTTTTTCACTTCACGCAAACTCATATTTTCACATTGCATACATTCATTCCACTCATTTTTCGTCATTAGCTTTATTCGTGACCTCTCCAAAGAGTCATTATTGGGCATCACTATTAATGTGATTGGCACCATTCAAACTTTGAAGAGAAATTTTGCCCCCCGATGCCCCCTAACTCTAGGTTTTGCATTCATATAGTACGTCCAAATGCGATACATTTTTAGGTTAAAATTAAGAAAATCTTTGACTAAATCACGCAACTAGCCTTGGCTAGGTCGAAGGGGTGCCTTGGGTTTTTATCCTTGCCTTCCCCTTCGTCAAATGTGACTCCCGAACCTTTCCTATGATTTCCGTAGACTAGGAGTCGTTTGAAAGGGGTTTTTTTTTTACTTTTTCCTTTGAAAATTCATTTTTGGTGACTTGGTACACCTTAACTCAATACCAAGTGGCGACTCCGATTTTTATTTCAAAACCCTTTTTAAACTATTATTTTGGGTCGAATCGTCGCATTTTCAAGTCCCATTTAGACCCATATTTTTCCTTCACTTTCTTTGTAAATCAAAAAATCATTTTTCAAATCAAATAACTCACTTTTTTTAAACTATTTATTTTTATTTTAAAAAATGGGGCGCGACAGTCTAGCATAACACCACGGGCTTTCTCTCTCATCTGCCCCTTCAAAGCGAAGAGGTGGTGGTGGGTCTCCTCAAGCTGACGACCAAGGGTATGCGTCCGCTCCTCCTCAACTCGTAACCCCGTCTCGAGGTCACACAGGCGCATGGCCTGTGCATGACTCACCCCTCTGGCCTCATCCAACTGTGCCCTCAAAGTATCGACCGTCCTGCCTAGGTGACGACGCTCGTCATCTATAGCCATAACCACCTCGTCAGGGTATCCATACGTATGTCGACACTCACACGATCGACTCACCTGGCCGAAGAGAGAATATAGCCTATAGGGTTCTCCGACCCTCCTCTGGTATCTAAGTACTCGTCGGCGTACCACCCGATTCACCGGCCCGCCTACACCCGTAGTTCGTACTCCGGCACCACTAGATCCACCGGTATCGCTAGGTCCACCAGCCTCCATACCTACACAACAAAATATCACTTAATCAGTTCTTCGACATTTCATCTTAATAGATACGATTCAACTTAGAAACAATCGAATACTCATATGTTCTATAACACATTTTTCCACTGCCCAAGTCCTCTAACATAGGCGCTCTGATACCCACCTGTGACGCCCCCACTTCTCCCAAGGACGACCCCGAGGGTATCGACGGGACGTCTGCCTAACTCGCGCCAGGACTCAATACTTAAAATGAGAAAGTAGATTTCACGCTAAAAGAAAGTCCTATTTACTCTATTACAACTTCAAAAATTGCATAAACTAGTACATCAAATCGTACATACCACGAGTACCAGAAAATAAACTCTAGAAAAGCTGATAACTACAACTACCACGACAACTATATATATCTTACTAGTCAACTTATAACAAGTATAAATTCAACTATTCTATAGCCAAAAGTCTAAACACCTTCCCTAGCGATCCCCGCGTCGGCTCCCTGCTAAGGAAAACAAATAGAATGGGGTAAATTATATGCTTAGTGAGTAAGCAGGGGTAAACATATAAGCTCACATTCAAATAAACAAGTAAATCAGGATATTTCACATTAATAACAGAAAGAAAACATCACAATGGTAAGATACGGGTGGCTCCAAAATCAGTTCAATTCCCCGAGCTTGAACGCCTGTTGACACTCCATCAACCAAAGTACACATGGTCCGTAGACTCCATTTACTTTCCCCGTTCACCTTATCAACCCCCGCTGGCCAGTCAACAACACACAGTAGCTCGAGCGAAACAAAATCACTTAGGTTTAATCAAAGTTTTAACAAAGAACGAAATCCCAAGATTAGCATGGAACTAACTTCGACCAAACCCTGACTGGTTCGAATAGTCCGTCTACCCTTGGAACCGGGTTGGAACCAAACCCTGAGATATCCAATCTCTCAATAGATAATATCTCTCAACAAAGTACACAACAAAGTACTTACCCCAACAGCACACAGCAAAAAGGGGTTCAACTTAAATCATGTAATCACCGCCATCAGCATACAACAAAAGGGTGATACTCAACATAAAGCATGTATGCTCACATATGAAATCAAAACAAATGATGAGTTTAGGACGAGTGAGATAAAGTACACCGTCGTCCAAGTACCCATTTAACATATACAAAGCACTTTGACAATTTCATATCAATAATGGTACAAAACGAGTTACACGATTTTGATCATAACTGGAGCTGTGGTTATCGAATTAAAACGTACTAGGTAGTGTCTCGAAACTTAGGCAAAGAGTTACAGCTTTCATGAAGATATCTCAACCCAGTTGTTAGTGGATCCAGGTCAAATTTGCAAAATACAGAACTAGAATGCCAAAGGCTAGGTTAGTCCTCTAGTGAAAATTTGGCGGCATGCCCCTTGTGTTTACCTATTTTCCAGCCATTTATGGCTTCAATATTTTCCTCAAATCAGTCCCAAAGTCACACATAAAATAATCTCATTTCAATAGCCGTTCAATAGGCTCAATGTCGTACAAGTACAAAATCAAGCTAAGAAAATGTTTGGAAATGAAGTTTAAGTCATAAAACAAAAGACAGATTTGACGTCGCTTAGCGTATCGGACACAACCGAAGCTAAGCTTATCGAATTGGGGTGAAATATATACCGTTTCGAAGCTAAGATAAAGGGCTACAACTTTGATGAAGACCACTCAGTCCAGTTCATAGTGTATCTAGGTAAAAATTTCAAATTACAGAACCAGAATCTCACAATCAGGCTAGTTAACCGCACTATACGTAAATGACAATAACTCAGGCTACCGAAGTCTGATTGAGTCATTTTCAGGGGCGTTGGAAAGCTAAGACATATCACTACAACTTCTATGTTTTGGCCAAATGCTAATTCAGTACGAATCAGGGTGAACAGACGCAGTCAGATTGGTGAAATGTCAAAACTGGCCACAGAGCTCTACCTATGGCAGTCAGGGGTATATTTATCTTTTCACATGCTACAGTACTAGGATTGAGCTGAACTTTACGGGCAGCTATAAAATATAATTCCCTACAACTTTCATGTTTTGTACTAAACCTAATTCGGCCCCCATCATGGTCAAACAAAATCGGGCAGAACAGAACAAAGAAGAATCTCAATTCTGGAATTTGAACTTTTTCACTAGAAATTCATAGCCAACAAGTACTCTATCATCAAAACCATCAACTACTAGCTCAATAACATCAATTAAGAGGTAGATAACTATAATCAAAGCTGAAAATGTAAACTCTAGATCCATATCCAACAAATCAGTCAAAACTAACCGATTAACCGTCATAAGGCAAGATTAAGAGCTTCTAACTAAACTTTAACAAGATTAAAGAAGAGAAAAGGGATAGGCGGTCATGGTACCATTATGCAATTACTCAACTAAGCTCAAATACTCATAATATCAAGTAAATGAAAATCAATTATACCATAATTGTAACTAGTTCAATTCTATTTCTCATCTTTTCCCAATTCACAAACAAGTAACTTAAATGGTCTATAAAAATGCTTCCTAAAACCATGATTATTTTCTTATTCAACTTGAAGAGGGATTTATTCATTTATATATATATATTCTTATTCAACTTGAAGAGGGATTTATTCATATATATATATATATATTCTTATTCAACTTGAAGAGGGATTTATTCATATATATATATATATATTACACAAGTTATGAAAGTGCCTTTTAACACGAGGATCGACATTTTTAGATGAAAATCGCCGGTTACTCAAAATTTCACATACTCAAATTGTTTTGCATACTCTTAATTCAAGTACCGTTTTACGTGAAAATCGACATTCGTAGATGAAAACTCCCAATTACTAAGTACAAGAGCCATTGAAGTAGAATAACTTTTATTCTTTTCTTTTTTTTCTTCTTTTGTTTTTCTTTTATTTTCTTTATTTTTTCAAAGTAAATATAATAAACATTCGCTTAAAAGAATAATCATGAGAAAAGTATTGCACTTATTGACTATATTTGTCACTTAACTATGTAAAATCAAGTAAAGAGAAAAAATTTCATCAAAATTGTAAAATTTAGGCATAATTTTCTCCACTTTACTACGTATATTTTCCTACAAATGCACATTATGATCACATACTAGTCATTTCCAAATTAATTGAGAAAATAAGTTTTTTAGTCACATATATTTATCTAAAAAATAGAAAGAATTTGAATTACTAATGGTATGGAACTTGTCACCCTTGGATAAAATTGAAAAAATTTGAAACATTTTGGGGCAAATTTATAATTTTTGACAAGATTTGAAAAACTTTTAGTAGAGTTTTCCCTTAAAATTGGACGAAACTTCCTTCCAGCAAACCCAGAATTGACAATAGTTAAGACACATGGCAATTATCCTATAACATGTCCAAATATTTAAGCACAAAGTTAACATCTAAAGATAATTCTTTCCCCACACTTAACATACACATTGTTCTCAAACTTGAGGCACAAGCCCTCGACCAATCAATCATCTATAATCAACTATCTACTAACAACTGTCACAAGTTCTGAAGTACAAAATAAGAAGTGCGAGTTAAACATTCCTTAAAGAGAAATTAAAAATACAACAACGAAAAAGACACAAAACGGAAAACAAAGATAGAGATCATGCGAAGTCCTGAGGGGTCTTAGTCATTGCCCTCGTCATCACGTGTGGAGGTAGATGTATACCGAAATGATCTTCAATGTGGTGCAGGCGAGTATCCATTCTGGCTAACTGATATTCAATGCCATCAATACAATCAGAAAGCCTCTGTCAGTTGGATTGAGGTGGCTCCAAAGGAGGAGAAGGTGGGGGAGCAACGGTGGAAGAACCAGCCTCATCTCGACCATGCCGCGTCTTTGATCGTCGCTTCCGAATTGGCTGAGGGATGGCTGCCACATCAATGTCCATACTTCTAAGGGAAATCAAAGATAACTCAGTACTAGGGTGAACAAATTCATGCACAACTCCAGCCAAATTTACTTCCACCCTTTCAAACACTAAGGAAAGTAGGCGAGGAAATGTTAATTTGAAAAACGTTGTGCATCTTCTCACTATGGAGCATGTAAAGCTGATGATGATCTTCGGTAGAGGAATACGGGCATACAAGAATTCCCGGGTGTGGAACATTTAATAAGGAAGTAGATATTGCTCTTCCAAATCTTGCTGTGACCAGTCTTCTTCGGAATCACATTATGCGCCATCTTATAAATAATGAGATAATAGTGAGTATCAAAGACACTTGCCACCATTGTCTCCTTCCCTGAAGATCGAAAGGGATGGTACTCAATACCAGACCTAGACATGGTGTGCGATAGATCCCACTTCTTGTTGAGTGCGACAAATCTCTTTTTCAAATCGACCGCTCGACCATGGTTGCTACAACCCAATATAGCTGCCAAGTGCTCCCATGTTAAATAAATGCACCTCCCACGCATCCACAACTCTACCAACTCGCCACTATGACGTGTCTTGTTAACAATGTTGGCATAGAAGTCACGCACTAACTCAGGGTAGCAAGTTAAGAATCGGCGCCCAACCAAGTTGGTTGAACGGCTCAGAAATGCGATATGCTACCTCAATCTCTGAGCTCACATGCTTTTCAAATAAGAATTTCAAGTTAGCATGTGTATCATAGCACTCCTAATTCTGCAACATTGAAACTCTAGTGCTATCATATACCACTGGCTCAGTTTGTTGCTACGTTTCCCCCCGTTGAAGTTGTGGCATAGGTTGAGGCGATGGAGATCGTTCCTCTTCTTCGCTTTCCTCAATTTCTTCGCTTACTTCCATCTCTTCAGTCTTTTTACTACTAGAAGGAAAGGGTTCACTAACCACCGGTCTTTTACCTCTCACCATGGTATCTCAGATAAAAAAAAAAAAGAAAAAATACGAGTACTTCTCATACCAAGGCAAAAGGGTGCATATATCACATATTACACATCACAAATTGCTAGAAAATTGTTCAAATTAGCCAAAATCACCAGAAGCCTAACATAGACAACTTATAAAATTAATTTAGTGATTTTTAGCAGCAATCATGTTTATAAAAATTACAAATTGACAATAATAGATAATCTCTAGCCATAAAAATAAGTAGGCAAAATTAACTCCAAAAATCACAAAAACTATCAAAATTACTCTTAATCAACAATGTACATGCTAAACTATCATCAACCAACCATTTTTTATTATAATCATCCATAAACAAGAACTCAATAACAATCTAAGCTAATTTTTCAATTTTATCCAAATATAGTAAATTAAAAATTTAAACAACTAATAATCCATCAATTTTCTATATTTGAACATGTAAACATGCTTAATCAACCTTAATAAGCATAAAGGAAGCTAAAAAAATTAATACATATCATCAAAAATTTGAAATTAAAAGATGTTAGAAAACTCAGAAAATTGAAAAATATCAACTTCTAAAATACGAAGATTTGATGAAGAACCTTATCTTAATCATGTAGAAGGATGTTTGGTGATGTTAATGATGCAAAAAAAATCCTATGAAATACCCTCCAATTGACCCCCAATTGCTTGGATAAAAATTAGAAACTCTAGCCCTAAATCTTCTTAGAACCGAATTTGAGGTGATTTTCTTGGATTTCAATCAGTTAGAAAGGCTATATGATGATCAAAATGTGTTAGATTGATGATTTTAGTTAAAATATGGAGTAAAAATAAAAGTGTGTGAATTATGTGTGTGTTGGTGAAGAGAAAATGCGAGGAAGAAGAGAAGAATATTGAAATGAATTAATTTCGCATATTCTATTTTTAAGCAAAATCGACAATACACGACCTCAAAATGCGACCTATCTTTAGGTCGTATTTTGTACAGTGTCAGTGTGTAAGGATCGAAAACAACCTAAGAGGGGGGTGAATTAGGTTATTTAAAAACTAATCTAAGTTGTGAGACTCTTTTTCCTCAATTTGAAACTTACCATCTTTTCTAGATGACCATACAATGTTGCAATTAATGAGAGATCAAGATTGCTTGTGAGTAGATGAGAAAGACAGTTTGTATTTGCAATATAGTAAGCAGTAGAGAAAGGATAGCAAACCAGAATCAATTCCAAGCTCCTCTTGAGCTTGGATACGCTTTATAGAACAAGTTTCTTCAAGTTAATCAATTACAATCAATCTTTGTGTACAAAAAAAGGATCACTTCCTCATTGCTCCAAGCCACACTTGGTCAAGTTAGAAAGTTTTACTATCATTCGGATAACCCTCATAAAGCTACACTATTGAAGTAATTTTCTCACACAAGAAGAGTTTCTATGAAATTTACACAACTAAGAGTACAAATCTTCCTTGAAGAGTATTTTCTTACTAAAATCATTCTTGATATGATGTAATCTCAATGTGCAAAGTTCTTTTGAAGTGGTTGACTTTGTTCTATTTATATGAGACCAAAAAGTTCTTCAATTAATGCTTTTAACGGATAGAAGGCAGCTCAAGAGTCAACTAGCCGTTGGTAGTGTTGGACGTCCGGTGGACCTATTTCTTGCATCCGAACATAGGCAGTGAGCTCAAGAAAATTTCTTGAATTATTTCGGATGTCCGGTACCTTTAGTGTATGCGTCTGAAGGTAGGGAGTGAAACTGAGAATTCTTCAATTCTTTTCGGACGTCCGGTGCCTCCAAAGCTTTGCGTTCGAAGTGTCGCAATATTTGTCGAATGTCCAGTGCTCTGATGATGTCGTCTGATCGAAGTCAGTGAACTTAGAAGGAATAACTTAACATCTTCGGACATACGAGAATGGAGTTGTTCATGCGTCCGAAGTTGCACAATGATTGTCGGATGTCCGATCCAGTCTTCTTGTGCGTCCGATAGCAGTTTTAGTATTCTTTGTGCTTAGTTTTTGAACCTATTTTGCTCCATTTCTGAAAAGGTCTATTGAGAAAATATTAGTAACATCCATTTATTTTGTAATCATCAAAAGCTACGGACTGAGATTAACAATATTCCCCTTTTTGATGTTGACACAACAATGGATGGAGGAAAATAATTGAGGCAAAACTCCCCCTTACTTAATGCATCCAAAGAGTGGACACTTCCCCTCAGAATAATTTCCTCTCACTTGTAGATCACTGGACACTCCCCCTCAGAATGACTTTCCCTTACGTACTTATCACCAGATTGCATATCCATTTCTCCCCCTTTTATCATCATTAGATCAACCAGAAACCAATATCCAACAACCAGAAAACCAGTATCCAGAAACCAGAATCCCAACAGTGATATCAGCAATTATCACTGTCAGCAGTCAAGATCATCAACATTATGAATATCATCAATATTGGCAGTCAATATTAGAAATCAGAGACCAAACTGAATTAAGAGTTGACCAAATAAAGGATAATCCACAAAAGCAACATCAATAAAAGATAACCAAATAGTTTTACAAATCAGTAGAGGAAAGAAAATAGAATCCTTAATACAAAGCACATGAAATGTTTAAAATGCAAAAGATGCAAAAGTCTATTATGAACTACCATCCTAATCATGAAGTGAAATTGCCTAAAAGTGCTTAAATGGTAATTTTGGACGATCCATGCCTCCTCCTTGCTAGGCGAAACTGAGCAGGATCCACTTCTTTCTCTTTAGTTTTCTCATCATCATCCTCTTCAGTTGCTGGAGCCTTTCCCTTGTCTTGTGGCTGAGAATTGGAAGCACAAAACTCTGGAGTGGTTTCAGTACAAGGAGTTTGCTCAGTTGGCTCAGTTCTAGGTTCTTTTTGGTGTACATTTTCATCGTCTTGAGGAACAGGAGGCACAAGCAAATTTCTTTTGTCAATGAAGGTGGCTTGTTGGTCGGGTGATATGGTTATCATCAGACCATCTTCAAGGAGTAGGAAGTGTTGTTTGAGGTCCTCAAGCAAAGAGATGATCTCAGAATTAGATGAATAGGGTTTAGTGGCTGACCTTCTAGGATGGATAGGAAAGGGTGAGACATACACGGACTGATCTCGAGGAGTCCTAGGGGAGACAGGTGTTCCATGATGATTCTTTCTCCTAGACTTCAAAACAGTTTCCTTGTAGCACCATTTACCATAAAAAAACTTCAGATTTTTTCTTTCAAAATATGCCTTTGAAAAGACAGTGGATGCACTTTCTTTTGGTGATTTGCCAGTGAAGGAAATTTTGAAATAAGCAAAGATTGGGGTCAGAAATTTTACATAGGAAAGTTTTCTACGGTTATCAGTGCTGATTTTGAGTAAGAATTTTCACATAACAAAACTGAAATCAATTCGAATTTTTTCAAGAAAGCAGTAAAACAGGTAAATCTCTATTTTGTTGGCATCTGTCCTATGACCATCAGTAGGCACCAACAGATTTGAAATTATAGAGAAGATGATCAAATTTTGAGGATTGAGATCCTCCAATCTTGCCTCAACAGGAGTATGAAAATGAGTTTGAAAATAAGTCATCAGTTTTGCAACATGAAAATAATGATAAGTAGAAGGAAATTCTTCATATGAGAAAATGTTTACAATTTTTCATTTAAAACCATCTTCAATTTTGATTTTTGGAACAGTGTTGACAATGTGAGGGTTTAACTCTACATCAACAGAATTGACACGTGAAATTAGATCAGTGTGTGATCTACCCTTTCTAAAATTGGCAAAGAATTGATGAAGCATGTCAGGGTAATAAGTGTTGGGAATAGTCAGAATGTGAATCCATTTTTGGAAAGCAAAAAGTTCAAGAACAGGTTCAAGGTCAAGCTTACGAAATTCAAAAGGGAGAATGGTTCTTTGAGTAATGAAACCCTTCTGTGAAATCCATTCGAATCTCTCCCTGGCATCATCATCAATGAACATTGGTAGTGGGGTAGGTTCCTTTGCAATCTGAGCCACAGGTTGCTCCCTGGCAGTTCGTTTCCTCTTTCCATTTCGTAGAGCATCATGTACATTGGTCTGTCCACTAGACATTGTCTTGGTGACTTTCTGGTGAAAGTCTTAATAGCTTGCTGATTCTCAGCATTTTGCTCAGCAGTCTGTTGTTCTTTAATTTGCTCAACAGAAGGATCAGTAGTTTACCTTTCCTTAGTTTGACCAGTCCCCTTCTTTTTAGCAGACCATTTCCCCTTTTTACTATGAGATTCAGTCCCTTTTCTAGGTGATTTCATGATGGATGCGTCAACATTAGTAGGCTGCTCTAGTTCCTCTTCACTATCACTGACAGGAGGCAATACAGTGGGCTGTTCCTCAGTTTGCTCAGCGGAAGTAGTTTGCCGTTCCTCTGAATGTTTCTTTTGGGCCAAACCTTTCCCTTTTCCACCTTTTTTTGTTCCTTTCTTTGAAGATTTGGTAGTGGATGGTTCAACAATGTCAATGTTTTCATCCCTCAACTTGAACCTTGTGGTGCGTCCGACACTAACAGACCCTTCTCTAATTCTTATCATGATAAAATGCAGGATGTTTATGTTGCAGAGTACGATGCAAATGTGTATGAGAGTAACTTAGAGTGCGAATGGACTACAATAAATGATTGAATCATCCAAATAGAGTAAGTGGTTAGGGTTACGGGTCAGAATTAGGATTTATGGGGTAGTTGGCAGTTAGAGAAAGTTATGAAGGGTAATGAACGGGCAAAAAGAATGTAATGGTTTTGGACAAATCAATTTTTTGAAACTTGTTCAGAATAGAGATGAATTTTGAATTTGAAATTGGGAGAAGATGAAGAGTTGCGTCCGAGATAACGGTAAGAAAAATGAACTGACTGAAGGAATGGACTGTCTTATAAGATGCAATTTTTGAGTGTCAGACGGCCGAATTTAGTGAAGCGTCCGACACAACCGTCCGTAACAGAACTTTCTAGACAAGTGATCAAGAACACTGTCGGACGTTCGTTCTAATGCATCAGACATCCGACAAAGAATGACCAGAGAATTTTTTAGAATATTTTTTCTGAAAAGCCAAATTTTGTTCTCAAGAACATAAATTGATCCAGTGGTAAGGCTTTAGTGAGAATATCAGCAATTTGATCTTTTGAACGGATATATTGAACACGAATTTTACTCTTTTGGACAAGATCACGAATGAAATGATGCTTTATATCTATATGCTTTGTCATAGAATGTTGAATGGAATTTTTTATCAAATTTATGGCACTAGTGTTATCACAATACATAGGCACACAGTCATACATTAATCCAAAATCATTCAATGTGTTTTTCATCTACAATAATTGAGTACAACAAGCTCCGACGGCAATATTTTTCGCTTCGGTTGTAGACAAGGAAATAGCATTTTGTTTCTTACTAAACCAAGACACTAAGCAATTACCAAGAAAGTGACATGTTCCAGTTGTACTTTTTCTATCTATCCTACAACCGCTAAAATCCGCATCTGAAAAACCATATAAGGGGAACTTATGACATTTAGGATACCAAAGACCGTAATTCAAGGTTCCTTTTAGATATCTAAAACTTCTTTTCACTGCATTTAAGTGAGATTCCTTTGGACAAGATTGAAAACGAGCACACAAGTAAACAACAAACACAATATCAGGCTACTTGCAGTTAAGTAAAGCAAACTACCAATCATACCTCTATACTTCTTTTCATCAACTTTTATACCTTTTTCATCCTTGTCAAACTTGGTAGATGTGCACATAGGTGTTCCAACTTCTTTTGAATTTTCCATTTCAAATCTTTTGAGTAGCTCCTTGGTGTATTTAGCTTGATTAATGAAAGTTCCTTCCTGGGTTTGAATCACTTGGAGTTCAAGGAAGAAATTTAATTCTCCCATCATACTCATCTCAAACTCTTTTTGTATAATTGTGGAAAAATTCTTGCACAAACCCTTATTAGTAGCACCAAATATAATATCATTCACTATCTATGAACCATTTTGATTCTTTAACAATATTCATCAAATTCACCTACACAAGAGTTCACAATATAATATATGGTACCCTTTACTTTTTGGATCCTTGAGAGTTAGCATTATGTCTAATTATCCACATGCATTTCATGTTATTTCTCATATTTTTTTTAACATAGCAATTACTCATCATGTGACCAATTTGACAACAAAAGTTGCACATAGTCAGTGAATTACTTGCATGGACAAATTTAACAAATCTGATTTGTCTTCTCTTGTAAATGGTAAATTCATGTGCATTGGAGTTCAATTTTTTTTCATGCATGCCAGAAAGAGGTTTTGGTTCATTCCTTTGAAACCAGTTTTGTTTCTTGTGTTGAAGCAAATCATTAAGGTCATCCATTCTCCTTTTCAAGTTTCCTTGTTCCTTTCTGAACAATTCACAAAACTTTATTTTTCTATCCAGTTCAATATGCAAATCAGTCTCAATTCTTTTTAGATTATCATTTCAACTTTCAGATTCTTGTTTTGTCGAAAAAGGTTTGCATTGTTTTGAACAAGAAAATTGATCTTTTGTTTTAATTCCTTGTTTTTAACATAGGATTCTTTCAAACTATTATGTAGTCTCTCCATAATGAATTAACATCATCATCAAATTCATCATCACTATCAAGTGGAGAGTTAAAAGTAGTTACCTCATCATCACTAATAGCCATGAATGCCATTTGGGCAGATTCCTCTTCTTCTTCGACTTCACCTTCTAACTTGCAATTATTCCATGTAATTTGAAAGTTATTGAATTTTGATTTTTGTTCAACCTTTCCTTTCTTCTTTTTGTTCATTGGACACTCACTCACGTAGTGTTCAGGTTGGCCGCATTCAAAGCGTTTATCAGTTTATTTTTTATTGAACTCTTGCTTCCCTTTGTTTCGTGCATTGCTAAACTGATTTGGGAATGAATTGTTGTTTCCTCCTTTTCTGAACCTTCATTTGTTGAGGATTCTCTTGAAACTTTTTGTGATGAGAGTTAGATCACTGTCATCAACTTCCACATCTTCTTCATCCAGGGAGGCAGAATCATCTTCATCTTGAGATGCCTTTAGAGCAATGCTCCTTCTTACTTTTACATCCTCTTCCTCTTGCACTTTGGACTTAAGTTTCAGCTCATAAGAGGTTAGAGAATTAATAAGAGATTCAATAGGCAAGAAATTTAGATCTCTAGTTTCTTCGATGACAGTTACTTTACTCTCCCAATCCTTGGATAAAACATTCAGAATTTTTCTTGATGCGAACTTGATTCTCCAAGGACCACTCGAGAAGAAATCGAATCGACCAGGCAGCGAAAGGATCTATCTTGATCAGGTTATGAATAAATTGGATGGATTCTAAACAATCAATGACCGCTCGAGATTGAATAGAAGGGTAGAATGGCGCCACAATTCAACATAATCTTGAATTGATAAGCCAAAACTTGAATAAAGGAGACATGACTCACTTTGTATCAAGGAACGTTCCCAAAGGAACAGGAGAAAACTCTCAAATTTTATTCATAATTGTCTTCCCCTTGAAAATATCATAAGTTTGGCTATTTATAGCCTTACAAGACTCAAAAACCTAATCTAAATTCGAAATAATACAAGTTTCCTTATTTGACTTGGTTTCTAAACATGACACAATTTTCTAAACAAATTTGGAAGCAATTAATTACTTCCTAAAACTCTAACTCAACTAGAATAGCAAATTAACTAACTCAAATTGGCTTAACTATGGTCAACATGACCTGAGCCTTTATTCCCCTTATTAAGGACTCAAAAATAACTCAAGACTAACTCTAATTAACTATCAATTATTACTAAAAAATTAATTAAATAAATAACAAGAAATAATTATGACACAAGTTCAGATCTTCAATGATTCTCGAGCCCGATTGCACCATCAACCATTATTGGAATGTAAAGACTTGCAAAATGAATTTTCTTAGACTTGAAAGGAATCCAAATCTTCATGTTCTCATCATTTCTGTTTTTCTCACCTAGAGAGTATTCCTTTTCCAACACCTCTAACTTCTTAATGAGGTAATTGAATTTACAATACATCTTATCAATGTTTTCATGAGATTCCATCTTGAACGATTCATACTTGGTAATCAGAACAAATTTCTTTTATTCTCTCACATTCTCACTCCCTTCATGGATTTCTCTAAATTTGTCCCAGATTTTTTTAGCGGATTTAAACCCTTGGATCGTAATATATTCATTTGAATCTAAGGTACTATATATCACATTCATAACTTTAGCATTCAAGGTAAGGTGAGTTCTGTCTTCACCAGTCAACTCATTTTTAGTTTTTGGTTTCGGTCTATGAGTGATTTCATCTATTATAGAGATATCATACGGACTTTCATTGACAATGAATCGCAACTCGATATCAATAGATTGCAAGAAAATGATCATTCTTTCCTTCCAACTCACATAATTAGATCCATTAAATATTGGGGGTCTAGTGACGGATTGTCCCTCAAAAAATATGACATTGTTGGTTGTCATTTTTACTCCCAAGCCGATTTAGCTTAATCTCTAAGAGACCAAGTTCTGATACCAATTGTAAGGATCGAAGATAACCTAAAAGGGGGGTGAATTAAGTTATTTAAAAACTAATCAAGTTGTGAGACTCTTTTTCCTCAATTTGAAACTTACCCTCTTTTCTAGAGGACCACACAATGTAGCAATTAATGAGAGATCAAGATTGCTTGTGAGTAGAAGAGAAAGACAGTTTGTATTTGCAATATAGTAAGCAGTAGAGAAAGGATAGCAAACCAGAATCACTTCCGAACTCCTCTTGAGTTTGGATACGCTTTATAGAACAAGTTTTTTCAAGTTGATCAATTACAACCAATCTTTGTGTACAAAGAAAGGATCACTTCCTCCTTGCCCCAAGCCACACTTGGTCAAATTATGAAGTTTTACTATCACTCGGATAACCCTCACAAAACTACACTATTGAAGTAATTTTCTCACACAAGAAGAGCTTCTATGAAATTTACACAACTAAGAGTATAAATCTTTCTTGAAGAGTATTTTCGCACTAAAATCACTCTTGATATGATGTAATCTCAATGTGCAAAGTTCTTTTGAAGTGGTTGGCTTTGTTCTATTTATATGAGATCAAAAAGTTCTTCAATTAAAACTTCCAACGGATAGAAGGTAGCTGAAAAGTCAACTAGCCGTTGGTAGTGTCAGACGTTCGGTGGACCTATTTCTTGCATCCGAACGCAGGCAGTGAGCTCAAGAAAATTTCTTGAATTATTTTGGACGTCCGGTACCTTTAGTGTATGCGTCCGAAGGCAGGGAGTGAAACTGAGAATTCTTCTTCAATTCTTTTCGGACGTCCGGTGCCTCCAAAGCTTTGTGTCCGAAGTGTCGCAATGTTTGTCGGACGTCCGGTGCTCTGATGATGTCGTCCGATCGAAGTCAGTGAGCTTAGAAGGAATAACTTAATATCTTCGGACGTCCAAGAGTGGAGTTCTTCATGTGTCCAAAGTTGTGCAATGATTGTCAGACGTCCGATCCAGTCTTCTTGTGCGTCCGACAGCAACTTCAGTATTCTTTATGCTCAATTTTTGAACCTATTTTGCTCCATTTCTGAAAAGGTCTATTGAGAAAATATTAGTAACATCCATTTATTTTGTAATCATCAAAACCTACGGACTGAAATTAACACAGTGCGGAATCGAATACACGACCACTGAATACGCGATCTGAAGTCGAATTTCTCTAATGCTTGCGTATTCTGTTGTGTCGATGCAGAATTGAATATGCGAACATGAAATACGCAACCCTCAGGTCGCGTTTTCTGCATTTCTGCAATTTTTTTTTGTAGAAATTAATACTTCACCAAAAATATGACTTTTACCCCAAAATACTCAAAATGCGTTCTAATCATTCTTTTGTCAAAATTATCATTGCATGCACATGTAATATGATCAAATCATGTATTTTATCCCTTTTTGCTGGATCAAAAACACCATTAACACAAAACGAAGGGTTGAGTTCCTTGATCAAATTTCATCTTTTTCGTCTCAAATGGTCAACTTTACTTCCATTTGCCGAACCTACGATACAAAAACAACAAACGAACCTCAAAATTAACATGTATAACAAAAACATTAGGTTGCCTCCCAACTTGCGTTTTTGTTTATAGTCGTTGGTTCGATTTAAAAAATTTGACTCTTTAGGTTGAAGAAAAGTCACCTAAAAGACATATGAGTCCCTTGGGGATGATTTCACCCACCAAGTAGGGTTTTAATCTTTGTCCATTGATCTTGAAGCGCTCATTTCTTCTATTAACCACCTCAACGGCCCCATAAGGAAAGACTTGAATTATTTCAAATGGTTCCGGCCATTTTGATTTGAGTTTTTCGAAAAATAATCTAAGGCATGAATTGTATAAGAGAACTTTTTGCCCGGCCTCAATTGTTTAAGTATAATATTCTTATTATGCCAATATTTGACTTCATCTTTATAAATTTTGGTATTCTCATAAGCATGTGGCCGGTGTTCCTCAAGTTCGCTTAATTCAAGTAGTTTCCTTCCGCCTGTAAGATTAAAATCCATATTAATTACTTTAATAGCCCAACATGACTTGTGTTTAATCTCTACAGGTAAATGACAAACATTTTCATATACTAATCGATATGGTAACATCCCCAAAGGTGTCTTAAATGCCATCCAATAAGTCCAAAGTGTATCGTCAAATTTTCTTGCCCAATCTTTTTTTTGATTTCTCGATTGGCTAACTCCGTTTATCCGTTTGCTTGAGGACGGTATGGAAGTGATGTCTTGTGCCTAAAACTATACTTAAGTAACAAAGAATCAAGTTGCTTATTATAAAAGTGCTTTCTTTCATCGCTTACTATTAAAAATTTTCTTTTTAAGAAACCAAAGTACCACCATAGTAGTATTAGTAGGTGAAGCGATTGTTTCAACCCATTTAGAAACATAGTCTATGGCTATTAAAATGTACTTACTATTAAAAGAACTAGAAAATGATCCCATAAAATCTATGCCCCACATATCAAATAACTCAACTTATAAGAAAGTAGTTAGAAACATTTCATTTTTTCTAGAGATATTTTCGGTCCTTTGACAAGTATCACAACTTTTAACATACTCCCTAGCATCTCGGTACACGGTAGGTCAATAAATCCCGATTGCCACACTCTAGCTACGATTTTAAAGTGCTAAAATGACCACCCATTTCTAAATTATGACAATGATATAAAATATCACGTACCTCCTCTTTGAAAAAATATCTATGAACCATACCATCGGACAATGCTTATAGAGCAATAGTTCCTCCCAAAAATAACTTTTAACATTATATAAGAATTTCTTCTTTTGGTAAAAATTAAAACCCTTCGGAAATACTCCACTTACCAAATAATTAGCAAAGTCCGCATGCCATGGAGAATTGATAAGTGCTAAGAAAAATTCATCCAAAAAATTCTTTTTAATTGGAATTTGGTTAGTTGTTGGGATATACTCTAGTCTCGAAAGGTGATCTGTTACAAGGTTCTCCGATCCCTTTTTATCCTTAATTTCAACATCAAATTCTTGCAATAAAAGAATCCATCATATTAGACGAGGTTGTGTATCTTTCTTATGCAGTAAGTATTTAAGAGCAGAATAGTCCGTATAAATGATAACTGCAGTAAGTATTTAAGAGATGAATGGTTCGTATAAATGATAATTTTAGATCCTACTAAATAGGATCTAAATTTATTTAGACCAAATATCACCGCCAATAGCTCCTTTTTCATAGTTGTAAAATTGAATTGCTTCTAGTTTAGTAATTTGCTAACATAATAGACAACATGCATCCTTCCTTCTTTCTTTTACCCCAAAACTGCTCCGACTGCGTAGTCACTTGCTTCACACATCAACTCAAAGGGTAGCGATCAATCCGGTGAAGTTATAATAGATGCGGACGTCAATTCCTTCTTTAACCTATCAAATGCATTTCCAAATTTCCGAGCTTATTGTACACGACAAACATACAATATATAAATTTAAGAAAATATATGAGTATAATCTCTGGGATTTTCTCGAACTTGTAGAGAGCTTCCTTCGATTATCCTCCTCGAATGCCAATCCAAGGGCTTCGCAGCTTATTCTTGGATCCATCACCGATTCCTTCAAATCTTGATATGGAAGATTCAAAGAACTTGAAAGATATTTGAAGACTCAAGTTTTGATATGTGGGAGACTTGGAGAGCTTGAAAATCCAGACCTTTGCAGCTTGGAGCTTCAATACTTGAATGTATGAGATGCCTCTTCGTGTGTGTCTCTCGACTTGGTAGAGAGACCCCTATTTATAGTTGTGGTCTGAGGTAGAGGTTGAAGACATGTATACCACTCTACTAGTCTGGCAAGACATGCAGTCATTTAGGACTGTGCCAGTTTAAATATTATCTCTTCATTTTATATTTACTAATAAAGAGATAATACCAATAAGTAACTCCTTAATTGACCAAATTTGTATACGTGACGTGGCACTATTTAATTGGACAACCTATTGTAGTATATAAGAGATGTATATGGATTAAACGACTCTAAATATTATCTCTTTAATAAGAAATAAATATTTAGATATCTATCCAAAATTTTTTCAAGTTATATAGACATGTGACATGGTATAATTTGGTTGGTGTAGATATCCCAATAATTTCAATTGATTGGAACACCTCAACTTGACATGTGGCAAAATATAATTGGCCATTTAATAACCAAATTTTCCAAGTATACATGACATATGGCAATATCCGATTGGATAGAAATAAGCCATAAAAATAATTTATAGACCAATGGTAATTTTAAGAATTAATTAAAATTTCATTGTCTACAAATGCCCCCTCGAAACTTGTTTGCGAATGCTAAAGACTGAAGCAAGATTTGAACGGACAAGTTTCGACATTTTTTTTTAATTTGAGCACCGTCGGAATATTAATTCTCAAATAAGTCCATAAATAGACTAAATTTGAAGCTTTAGTGACTTAGTGATCTTAAATAAAGTCCAATGACTTAGTGGTCTCAAACTCCACGTGAAATACCACCAATGCATCCCTTATTGATCTCAATTTCCAAGATCACTTGTGAGGACCCGAAAAATTTCTTATTTTTATAGAATATTAATGGTTTAATTAAGTATTTATCCACCTGTTTTCCCCAAATAATTTATTACGACCATTTTAAATCCATTCGTGTGGAATAATGTCTTCATTATGCTTTTAAAACGTCCCGTTAACAACTTCAATTTTCGGAGGATTGTTTAGGTGAGAAATAATGAACACGAGTGTTACAAAGTGATATTATATTCGAGAGTATGATTATCCTGGGAAAATTAAGAACGGACAATAGCAGATTAAGAAAAGTTAATCGAGAATTAAAGGTGAATAAGTTCTAAGTGAGCATATACTACTCACGCGTGGATAGTTTTCCAAAAGACGCATGGATACAAATTTATTAGAGATTTGAGGAGTTAATACTCGACTCATATGAGGACTCGTAAAACTCCTATTAAAACCCTATTTTGAGCTTATTTAATTATTTACTTGTTCATTTATTCCGAGTATTATTTTCTAGACCTATTGAACCTAATTACGTGGAAATATAGTTTCATTATATTTTTAAAGTGACTTGTTTCAAAAATTAATTTCCGAGAGCGCGTTTAGTGAGAACAGTGAATAGTACTTGGAAATTTTACCCGATTGACAGTACAATAAGCTCGGAAATTTGGAGACATGTACAATGGTCCTAAAATAGGTAATTTTAGGTTTAATTACTCAAGTGATAGTTAGTGGTACGATCGTTACAAGAATTTCTTGAAGGTTTCACTTTATCGCGCCTAAATTGGAAATACGCGTTTTCACGCGCGCGATTAATTGAGGGACTTTAGACCATTATTTTGGGAAAATTAAGAGTGAATAATATTTATATGAATATAAGTGCATTAGAGGTTCAGTGCACTAGTGAAATAAACTCGAAAGAAATCGAGCCCAAAATGCGTGCGTACACGCGCGAGAGAGAGTTGACTTTCGGCGAATTGTGGCCACACATTTAAGCTTACTTTAGAAGTTTTATTTCAGCATATCACACGCCTCTTTCCCTCTCATTTGGCCGAACCATCAGCTGCAACAAAACAACTCCAAGTTTTGCAAATTTCATCTCTAAATCTTGCTCAAACCTTCACCAAATTCAACCAAAATTTAACTACACTTAGCTCAACACTTGGGAAGTTCATCTAGCTACAAAAACAAGGAGCTTTCCATGGATTTCTTGGAGCTTCTAAGGACCGAAAATCCTGCCTAGTTCATCAACCAAAGTAGGTAATGATCCAACACTCTAATCTTGGTTTATGGAGGTTGATTAACACCTTTAAGCTCTTGTATTCATATCGGTGGTTGTTATTGTTGGAAAATTTGGAAGGTGGGCTCTATGAACTCCCAACCTTGTCCTGATGGATGATGTGATGATTGATGATGGATTTAATGTTGGTTTAGTGCTCAAAATGGTAGATTAATGGTGTATTATTACTATAAACTTCAAGAAATGCATGGGGTAAAAAGTTTCGATCCTGCCCCTGCTTTGAACGTACCTATTTTTACGGAATTTTGAGGTTGTGATGACTTATATATGATGTTTATATGTTGTATAGATGGTGTATAAAATTTCATTGAAAAATATTGAGGTTTGGTGGGTCAAATGAATCGATTTCACAAAGCTAGTAAATCTGGAACTGTTCCCGTAATGCTCTGACCAGCTTTCTTGTTTTGGCCATAACTTTGTGCCTCGATGTCGAAATCAAGTGCCGTCAATGGAATTTGAAACTAGACATTCCAACCTTTCCAACGGTATAAAATGCACATTCTGGTTCCATGTATGTGAGCCGAACCAACCATTTAAAGTTGGCTATTCTGTTTCTCTGTTTTCCTGGAATGAAATGCTGAGGCTGCAACTTGTGGCTCGAATTCGAGCTAGTTTTGTGCCGAATTTCAGAATGATTTCTTCTGTGAAATGTTAGCTCTATGAATGTACTTTCCAAATTCATAAACCATGCCCAATTCTGAGTTAATTTGAGTGATTTATGATCAAAATACGGAACCTGCCCTGCTCTTGAAAACCCTAACTTTTGGACAGATTTGATGCAAGGTTTGGTGTAGACGTGCTAATTGAATTTTTGGGTGTTAAACACTTACCAAATGTACCATGAATGTTCCTTAGGCTTTGCCTACACTAATGAACTATGTTTGGAGGATTTTCCTTGACCAAATGTTTGGAATGGAAAACCAAAAATCTCAAGGCAGTTCTGCCTTAGGATTTTTGAAACTTTGGTGTTTGGTTGACTACCTTCCCGAAGGTATTTTTCCATGAAAGTTGATAGAGGAATGCCCTTTATATAGGAGTATTATACTGCCAAATTTTGTACCAATCCAAGTCCATTTCGATACCCAACTAAGGTCCCAAATTCGGAAACTCAAATCTGGAAATTTGTCAGCAGTTTCAAATTTTCCCACATTTTGAGCTGCCGTATCTCGGTGCTCGAAACTCCGTTTTTTGTTCCACTTGTTTTGTTTTAAACTTGGATTACAACACTATTAGAGCTGCAAATTTCAAAGGATAGTTTCACTCAAGTGAATTTTGTCGAATTTTCAAATTTGACCAAAAACCAACTTAAATCTGCCTTATGAACCAAAACAGCAACTTTGAGCTCATTTTTGAATGTTTTCCATTTAGAATCTTAGAAAAGTGTATTCTAAGAACTTTTAGTACTTTCAAAGAAGTTTCCAACGGCACCCGGTTTTCCAATTTCTGACATGTAGAATGGGAGATACGATTTTTCAAAGTATCATATCAAACCTGAATTTTTTTTCCAAATTCCAAGGGAAGGGAGTTTTCAAGTACTCCTTATTCCTTCAATATTTCTTGAACGTTTTATACTTGATTTCCCAAAATGAAAACTCGATTACTGTGTACTTTAAGAAACTCCATTTAAACCTCGATTTACGAGTAATTGAGGTTCGTTTTCATGAAATTTTCTTAGATTGTACTAGTGCTCAATCTTCCTTGATAATTGGGATATATGAGTGATACTTCACTATTATTTGCTCAGGCGCACACGAGGACCCTCAAGAGGATCCCACGGTGAACGCTTAAATTTCGGTTGAGACTACTTCTACTTGGTGAGTGTCAAGTGCGTGTCTACTTGAACTCTATGGACTTGATTCATGCTTGGCTTACCTGATTACATGCTTAGCCTACTTGGTTTTGAAAAATGGAGTCGGGTGTGTACTTTATCGCACTCGTTCTCATTTGAAACAAATGACTCATGCTTAACATGATTTACCTGGTTTACATGACTTGAAATACCTGCTTAGACCTGTCGAATGCTTTATTACATGACATGGTGTGCTATGGCTGCATACGTCGCTGGAGTGAATCTCCTCGACACTTACATGATACATGGGGGACGCCCAAACTCATAAGCCGACCTTGGGACTCGAGCCGGCATGGGCTTGGTCGGGAACCTTGGGGAGTCATGAGAATCACATGATATGCTTGATCTATTTGAGAGATCTTGCTTGGCATACTCGTGGAGTATAGCCTTATAAATGTCGTGCGGGCCCGAAGCGGTGTAGGGTGGACGGATGAGAAGTAAGTGGTGATCTATGGTTTGGAAATATCAACCCGGTTGACGGAGAGTCATCGCGGGAAGATATACGATTGAACTGGCAAAGCAAGTGGAACTTAGCTCCTGAGAGCTACCATATCCTTGAATTGTTTCTGTTTACATTTCGTTGGCTTTATGAATTACTTGTAATTTATCACTTGAACTGTTATTTGGGCTTGTTAGCTGAACAACGTGCTTGCATGTGTGTTCTTGGCCTCACGAGCTTTTTGCTTACCCTGTAGATTTGTTTTCCTTAACAGGATTGGACTTGGAGAAATGTTGGAGAAACCCCTCTTGTTGTACTCTTGTTTTAGGGTTTCCGTTGCACTTTGGGGCTAGACTTGTGATTGATGTATATTTTGAATATTGATGTATTTCGAGGTCTCGATGTATTGATTGGGCAGATGTTGAATATTGATAAGCTTGAATGCTTACGCACTGATTGTATTTATGATATTTAATCGTAACGTCTAGTATTGTATTAAACTTGGACGAAAATTGCTTGAGTCCTGACGAGAGTTGGGCAGGCGTCCCGCGGATACCCTTTGGTTTGCCTTAGGGAGAAATGGGGGCGTTACAGTTGGTATCAGAGTTTAGGATTTAGATCTCTGTAGTGTATCCTAGGTTTAAACGTTTAGGATGCCGGACTATGAAATTGGATTGAAAGTTAAGGGACTGCTTGTGAAAATGAAAATTAGAACCTAGGTTCGAATTAGTGGATGACAAGGAGTTTTGATATGGTGTGATACATGTGGGATAGTATGAAGTGATCAAATCTTGTTTATTTAGTGCATCTGGACCTACCTGAGCTTTTACTCTTAAGTGTAAACTATAGAAGGTAATGGTGATATTAAATTGTCTCGGGGGCACCTACCGGTGGTCCACTATCGAGGGAGTGACCTAAGAGAGCATTGGAAAAATGGTCCGATTTGCTGGACTAGGATTTCATGTGAATTTCAAAGGACTTGCTCGAGCCCAAATAGTGGGGTGTTAATAGTGGTCGATCATTGGAAGTGGCTATCCGAAGAAACTAAAGTGATTCGAAGGGATGATCGAGAACTGAGGACAATTGCGGATGCCTAGACTACTAGAATTCCTGAAATTGAAATTGAAATACTTAAGGAGCGAGGGAGACAAAGGTTCATAGTGAGAAGCTTCAAAAGCTAAGAACCAATTTGTTAGGGTAGTGCCTGAAATTAAAGACAGGATGGATGAGTCGGTGGCTGGGTGTTTTACCTTGGTTGAATGAGTGGAGAATGACAAGATATTCGATAAGGGACATGAGATCTAAAACTCCTAGTGCTGGAAATGAAATTGATCCTATGGAGGTAGTGAAAACTTTTGGGTTCTGCCAATCACTAATTTAGTGATTTAAACTATTTTAATATTTTTTCCCAAAGATAGATAGGGTGACGCTCGTTTAAAGGCCGTTGTATTTTGTGTCTTGTTTCAATATGTTTCCTACCTTGTGAGGCAATTAAACATTTCTCATGACATGTTTGACCTTACTGCTTTATGATTTCAAATCCATGATTGGGGTTATACGTATTTGCGATTATCTCAGTGTCTTCCCTTTTATTCTCATATTTGTTTAGCGTGATCAAAATCTCACTTTTCAAACTTCGTTTAGGTGCATTCATTTCATGCCATGTTTATGTGACTATTAAAGTTATGAGTGGCCAAATAAATAAAAAGGGACCGAGGGCGAGGGGTTAGGTCATCCCAAATTCCAGAAGATAATTAGGGAACGATTGCTGGATTGAACCGAAACCCTAGAAATGAAGGAAAACACCTACATAGCTCTCACTATTGACCATACGACTGATATCCTAGAATGGTTGGTTGAGTACCAAAGCTCTGAACCAATAAGCCAACCTAAGAACCAGGAGAGGTATGAAAATGAAATGATTCTTGAAGGTCGTCTATCTAGGTTTCACGGGGGACCTAACCTTGAAACAGTAAGATTGATTTGAAAGGATACAATAAGGCACTAATGGGACTACGAGATTTTGATCTCTTTTCGAACAACTTCATAGACAAGTATCGAAGATTGAAGTAAGACATGAAAAACTTTATATCAAGGAATAGAGTCCCCGTATCTGGTTGTAATTGGAATTAATGGTATTGATTTTATGGAGACTTAAGAACTTACCCATGTTCGGCAGAGAATAGCTAAGATTTATATTTCGGGGTGACCTATAAACAAAAGAATGAAAGAGTAATCTGGCTCGAACTTCCATTATGCATAGCTACTCTTTTGATCCTTTGATTTGCCTGGCAGGTTAGCATTTTACTTAAACCAACTGGTAAGATGACAACTTTGGAAGAAATGCGTAAGGAATTGAACCTTCTTCGAAATGAGGTAGAATTTCAAAGGAAATTGGCTGACTACTGGGAAGAACGGTGGAAACAAGAATATGCAGAGAAAATTGAATTACTACGACAGAATGTAGAATTAGAGAAGAAATGCAAAGAAAATTCTCGAACTGGCCAAGCCGCCACTTCTCATGCAAATTGTGGATACTGCGGCAAGGTTAACCACGTTGAGGCCGAGTGCTGGATGAAGCAAGGAAAGTGTCTGGGGTGCGGTAGTACCAAGCATAAGATTTCAGATTGCCCTAGAGCTTTTAAAAAGTGGAAGTACTCAATAGCCAACTAGGTCCACCGCAAAGCGATCAAGTGCCAGATGGGAGTAATTAGTACTAATGGCTATGAACGGGGTCCTAGTAGTGAAGGTTTCACAGATTGAGATGGTTTGACTTCACTCGAGGAATAGAGGTTGTAGTTTTACCCTAGACTAGGCTAGCACCTTTGGAGGTTGTGATCTTTTGAAAAAGAGAAAAGTCTTTTGTTGTTTTGTATCCTGGCAACTTGACATGTTTTGCTACAATCCTGTCGTTTCTCCTTTTCCTTTTGAGAGGATTTGATAAACCTCTTCCAACTGGATGTAATTATTATGATCTTTATGACTCATGAAAATTTACTTCACTTTTAATTATTTTTATGACTTACACGTATGTTTAAATCCTGTCCCACGCTCTTAGAATTATAAAAAGACATGAATGGTGTTGGATGTGATCGAGATTTTACTTGAGAATATAGACCACCTGAGGTCTTGATAGTGACTAGAGATCGGGACCGAAGTGAGGACTTAGCGTTGAAATGGGATTTAATGTTTGAAATGCCAATTTGAGATATTAAAATCGGTGGATTTGAATTAGTGAAAGGAAATAATTAATGGATTCAATGTGCCTAACGATTAAGGACTAGATATCGTATTTGGAATGAAGGCTAGAAGCTATGTATTTATAGATTATGGAGTCTGAAGTGATGTGACCATTAAGAACAACTATCCTTTTGTCTTACATGGATAAGAATTCGATAATTTGTAAGGAGCTGTGATCCTATTTAAGTTGGATTTAAAGTAGAGATATTACCCATTTGGGAACCCTAGGAACTAATGTGGTTAATACCGCTTTCAAATTAAGACATGGACACTCTAAAATTTTCGGTACACCCTCCGAGTTGACAGATGCACTAGAAGCATTTATGGACCCAAGGTATCAGAGTTAAACCGTATTTGGACAAATCAGTGGGGCATTTATTGATGATATATCGATATACTCTAGTGTTTGAGAAGGTCATGAAAGACACTTGATGGTAGTTTTACGAACCTCGAGAGAATGCCAACTTTTGTTAAGTTCAATAACTGTGAGTTCGATTGGAAGAAATAGCCTTTCTAGGTTATACAGTATCTAATGAAGGAATTATTATTGACTCAGCTAAAATGAAAGATTGTATAAGAGGAAACGACCAGAAAAGCATATTGAAATTTGGAATTCTCGGAGTTAGCCGAATACTACCTTTGGTTTATCAAGGATTTTTGTAAGAGTGCAAGACTTGGCAAACCATTTGAGGTTCTAAATGTAAGGGAAAATCTTGAGATGAAGAATGTTAATCGGTGTACATGTGTATGAGGTAATTTTGTGATTTACACAAATGATTCAAAGGATGGTTTAGAATGTATATTAATAAAACATGATAAGGTGATTGTATATGCCTCTAGGAAGTTAAAATATTATGAGAGGAAGTAGCCAACTACTGATTGGGAGTAAATAACTACAATATTTGCCTTAAAGAAGTGAAGATATTGCCTATATGAGGTAGACATGAGGCCGATTAAGTTGCTTTATAACTAGGAAGTTAAAATGCCTATTGAAGAAAAAAAAATCAAGGTTTGATTGCTAGTCGAATGAATGGAAATTGTAAAGTGCAAGTTGGAAAAACGTAAGTTGGTGATCGATCTAATAGGCTTAACCATGAAGGGAATGATATTTTCTCAGGTGTGAATTTCGAGAACGAAATTCTGTTAAGGAGGGGAGGATGTGAGGACCCGAAAAATTTCTTATTTTTATTGAATATTAATGGTTTAATTAAGTATTTATCCACCTGTTTTCCCCAAATAATTTATTACGACCATTTTAAATCCATTCGTGTGGAATAATGTCTTCATTATGCTTTTAAAACGTCCCGTTAACAACTTCAATTTTCGGAGGATTGTTTAGGTGAGAAATAATGAACACGAGTGTTTCAAAGTGATATTATATTCGAAAGTATGATTATCCTGGGGAAATTAAGAACGGACAATAGCAGATTAAGAAAAGTTAATCGAGAATGAAAGGTGAATAAGTTCTAAGTGAGCATATACTACTCACGCGTGGATAGTTTTCCAAAAGACGCATGGATACAAATTTATTGGAGATTTGAGGAGTTAATACTCGACTCATGTGAGGACTCGTAAAACTCCTATTAAAACCCTATTTCGAGTTTATTTAATTATTTACTTGTTCATTTATTCCGAGTATTATTTTCTAAACCTATTGAACCTAATTACGTGTAAATATAGGTCCATTATATTTTTAAAGTGACTTGTTTCAAAAATTAATTTTCGAGAGCGCGTTTAGTGAGAACAGTGAATAGTGCTTGAAAATTTTACCCGATTGAAAGTACAATAAGCTCGGAAATTTGGAGACATGTACAATGGTCCTAAAATAGGTAATTTTAGGTTTAAGTACTCAAGTGATAGTTAGTGGTACGATCGTTACAAGAATTTCTTGAAGGTTTCACTTTATCGCGCCTAAATTGGAAATACGCGTTTTCACGCGCGCGATTAATTGAGGGACTTTAGACCATTATTTTGGGACAATTAAGAGTGAATAATATTTATATGAATATAAGTGCATTAGAGGTTCAGTGCACTAGTGAAACAAACTCGAAAGGAATCGAGCCCAAAATGCACGTGTACACGCGCGAGAGAGAGTTGACTTTCGGCGAATTGTGGCCACACATTTAAGCTTACTTTAGAAGCTTTATTTCAGCATATCACACGCCTCTTTCCCTCTCATTTGGCCGAACCATCAGCTGCAACAAAACAACTCCAAGTTTTGCATTTTTCATCTCCAAATCTTGCTCAAACCTTCACCAAATTCAACCAAAATTTAACTACACTTAGCTCAACACTTGGGAAGTTCATCTAGCTCCAAAAACAAGGAGCTTTCCATGGATTTCTTGGAGCTTCTAAGGACCGAAAATCCCGCCTAGTTCGTCAACCAAAGTAGGTAATGATCCAACACTCTAATCTTGGTTTATGGAGGTTGATTAACACCTTTAAGCTCTTGTATTCATATGGGTGGTTGTTATTGTTGGAAAATTTGGAAGGTGGGCTCTATGAACTCCCACCCTTGTCTTGATGGCTGATGTGATGATTGATGATGGATTTAATGTTGGTTTAGTGCTCAAAATGGTAGATTAATGGTGTATTATTAGTATAAACTTCAAGAAATGCATGGGGTAAAAAGTTTCGATCCTGCCCCTGCTTTGAACGTACCTATTTCTGCAGAATTTTGAGGTTGTGATGACTTATATATGATGTTTATATGTTGTATAGATGGTGTATAAAATTTCATTGAAAAATATTGAGGTTTGGTGGGTCAAATGAATCGATTTCACAAAGCTAGTAAATCTGGAACTGTTCCCGTAATGCTCTGACCAGCTTTCTTGTTTCGGCCATAATTTTGTGCTCCGACGTCGAAATCAAGTGCCGTCAGCGGCATTTGAAACTAAATATTCCCATCTTTCCGACGGTATAAAATGCATATTCTGGTTCCATGTATGTGAGCCGAACCAATCATTTAAATTCAGCTGTTCTGTTTCTCTGTTTTCCTGGAACGAAATGCTGAGGCTGCAATTTGTGGCTCAAATTCGAGCTAGTTGTGTGCCGAATTTCACAATGATTTATTCTGTGAAATTTTAGATCTATGAATTTATTTTCCAACACCATAAACCATGCCCAATTCTGAATTAATTTGAGTGATTTATGATCAAAATACGGAACCTGCCCTGCTCTTGAAAACCCTAATTTTTGTACAGATTTGATGCAAGGTTTGGTGTAGACTTGCTAATTGAATTTTTGGGTGTTAAACACTTACCAAATGTACCATGAATGTTCCTTAGGCTTTGCCTACACTAATGAACTATGTTTGGAGGATTTTCCTTGGCCAAATATTTGGAATGGAAAACCAAAAAGCTCAAGGCAGTTCTGCCTTAGGATTTTTGAAAATTTGGGTGTTTGGTTGACTACCTTCCCGAAGGTATTTTTCCATGAAAGTTGATATAGGAATGCCCTTTATATAGGAGTATTATACTACCAAATTTTGTACCAATCCAAGTCCATTTCGATACCCAACTAAGGTCCCAAATTCGGAAACTCAAATCTGGAAATTTGTCAGTAGTTTCGAATTTTCCCAAATTTTGAGCTGCCGTATCTCGGTGCTCAAAACTCCGTTTCTTGTTCCGCTTGTTTTGTTGTAAAATTGGATTACAACACTATTAGATTTTCAAATTTCAAAGGCTAGTTTCACTCAAGTGAATTTTGCCGAATTTTCAAATTTGACCAAAAACCAACTTAAATCTGCCTTATGAACCAAAACAGCAACTTTGAGCTCATTTTTGAATGTTTTCCATTTAGAATCTTAGAAAAGTGTATTCTAAGAACTTTTAGTACTTTCAAAGAAGTTTCCAACGGCACCCGGTTTTCCAATTTCTGACATGTAGAATGGGAGATACGATTTTTCAAAGTATCATATCAAACCTGAATTTTTTTTCCAAATTCCAAGGGAAGGGAGTTTTCAAGTACTCCTTATTCCTTCAATATTTCTTGAACGTTTTATACTTGATTTCCCAAAATGAAAACTCGATTACTGTGTACTTTAAGAAACTCCATTTAAACCTCGATTTACGAGTAATTGAGGTTCGTTTTCATGAAATTTTCTTAGATTGTACTAGTGCTCAATCTTCCTTGATAATTGGGATATATGAGTGATACTTCACTATTATTTGCTCAGGCGCACACGAGGACCCTCAAGAGGATCCCACGGTGAACGCTTAAATTTCGGTTGAGACTACTTCTACTTGGTGAGTGTCAAGTGCGTGTCTACTTGAACTCTATGGACTTGATTCATGCTTGGCTTACCTGATTACATGCTTAGCCTACTTGGTTTTGAAAAATGGAGTCGGGTGTGTACTTTATCGCACTCGTTCTCATTTGAAACAAATGACTCATGCTTAACATGATTTACCTGGTTTACATGACTTGAAATACCTGCTTAGACCTGTCGAATGCTTTATTACATGACATGGTGTGCTATGGCTGCATACGTCGCTGGAGTGAATCTCCTCGACACTTACATGATACATGGGGGACGCCCAAACTCATAAGCCGACCTTGGGACTCGAGCCGGCATGGGCTTGGTCGGGAACCTTGGGGAGTCATGAGAATCACATGATATGCTTGATCTATTTGAGAGATCTTGCTTGGCATACTCGTGGAGTATAGCCTTATAAATGTCGTGCGGGCCCGAAGCGGTGTAGGGTGGACGGATGAGAAGTAAGTGGTGATCTATGGTTTGGAAATATCAACCCGGTTGACGGAGAGTCATCGCGGGAAGATATACGATTGAACTGGCAAAGCAAGTGGAACTTAGCTCCTGAGAGCTACCATATCCTTGAATTGTTTCTGTTTACATTTCGTTGGCTTTATGAATTACTTGTAATTTATCACTTGAACTGTTATTTGGGCTTGTTAGCTGAACAACGTGCTTGCATGTGTGTTCTTGGCCTCACGAGCTTTTTGCTTACCCTGTAGATTTGTTTTCCTTAACAGGATTGGACTTGGAGAAATGTTGGAGAAACCCCTCTTGTTGTACTCTTGTTTTAGGGTTTCCGTTGCACTTTGGGGCTAGACTTGTGATTGATGTATATTTTGAATATTGATGTATTTCGAGGTCTCGATGTATTGATTGGGCAGATGTTGAATATTGATAAGCTTGAATGCTTACGCACTGATTGTATTTATGATATTTAATCGTAACGTCTAGTATTGTATTAAACTTGGACGAAAATTGCTTGAGTCCTGACGAGAGTTGGGCAGGCGTCCCGCGGATACCCTTTGGTTTGCCTTAGGGAGAAATGGGGGCGTTACAGTTGGTATCAGAGTTTAGGATTTAGATCTCTGTAGTGTATCCTAGGTTTAAACGTTTAGGATGCCGGACTATGAAATTGGATTGAAAGTTAAGGGACTGCTTGTGAAAATGAAAATTAGAACCTAGGTTCGAATTAGTGGATGACAAGGAGTTTTGATATGGTGTGATACATGTGGGATAGTATGAAGTGATCAAATCTTGTTTATTTAGTGCATCTGGACCTACCTGAGCTTTTACTCTTAAGTGTAAACTATAGAAGGTAATGGTGATATTAAATTGTCTCGGGGGCACCTACCGGTGGTCCACTATCGAGGGAGTGACCTAAGAGAGCATTGGAAAAATGGTCCGATTTGCTGGACTAGGATTTCATGTGAATTTCAAAGGACTTGCTCGAGCCCAAATAGTGGGGTGTTAATAGTGGTCGATCATTGGAAGTGGCTATCCGAAGAAACTAAAGTGATTCGAAGGGATGATCGAGAACTGAGGACAATTGCGGATGCCTAGACTACTAGAATTCCTGAAATTGAAATTGAAATACTTAAGGAGCGAGGGAGACAAAGGTTCATAGTGAGAAGCTTCAAAAGCTAAGAACCAATTTGTTAGGGTAGTGCCTGAAATTAAAGACAGGATGGATGAGTCGGTGGCTGGGTGTTTTACCTTGGTTGAATGAGTGGAGAATGACAAGATATTCGATAAGGGACATGAGATCTAAAACTCCTAGTGCTGGAAATGAAATTGATCCTATGGAGGTAGTGAAAACTTTTGGGTTCTGCCAATCACTAATTTAGTGATTTAAACTATTTTAATATTTTTTCCCAAAGATAGATAGGGTGACGCTCGTTTAAAGGCCGTTGTATTTTGTGTCTTGTTTCAATATGTTTCCTACCTTGTGAGGCAATTAAACATTTCTCATGACATGTTTGACCTTACTGCTTTATGATTTCAAATCCATGATTGGGGTTATACGTATTTGCGATTATCTCAGTGTCTTCCCTTTTATTCTCATATTTGTTTAGCGTGATCAAAATCTCACTTTTCAAACTTCGTTTAGGTGCATTCATTTCATGCCATGTTTATGTGACTATTAAAGTTATGAGTGGCCAAATAAATAAAAAGGGACCGAGGGCGAGGGGTTAGGTCATCCCAAATTCCAGAAGATAATTAGGGAACGATTGCTGGATTGAACCGAAACCCTAGAAATGAAGGAAAACACCTACATAGCTCTCACTATTGACCATACGACTGATATCCTAGAATGGTTGGTTGAGTACCAAAGCTCTGAACCAATAAGCCAACCTAAGAACCAGGAGAGGTATGAAAATGAAATGATTCTTGAAGGTCGTCTATCTAGGTTTCACGGGGGACCTAACCTTGAAACAGTAAGATTGATTTGAAAGGATACAATAAGGCACTAATGGGACTACGAGATTTTGATCTCTTTTCGAACAACTTCATAGACAAGTATCGAAGATTGAAGTAAGACATGAAAAACTTTATATCAAGGAATAGAGTCCCCGTATCTGGTTGTAATTGGAATTAATGGTATTGATTTTATGGAGACTTAAGAACTTACCCATGTTCGGCAGAGAATAGCTAAGATTTATATTTCGGGGTGACCTATAAACAAAAGAATGAAAGAGTAATCTGGCTCGAACTTCCATTATGCATAGCTACTCTTTTGATCCTTTGATTTGCCTGGCAGGTTAGCATTTTACTTAAACCAACTGGTAAGATGACAACTTTGGAAGAAATGCGTAAGGAATTGAACCTTCTTCGAAATGAGGTAGAATTTCAAAGGAAATTGGCTGACTACTGGGAAGAACGGTGGAAACAAGAATATGCAGAGAAAATTGAATTACTACGACAGAATGTAGAATTAGAGAAGAAATGCAAAGAAAATTCTCGAACTGGCCAAGCCGCCACTTCTCATGCAAATTGTGGATACTGCGGCAAGGTTAACCACGTTGAGGCCGAGTGCTGGATGAAGCAAGGAAAGTGTCTGGGGTGCGGTAGTACCAAGCATAAGATTTCAGATTGCCCTAGAGCTTTTAAAAAGTGGAAGTACTCAATAGCCAACTAGGTCCACCGCAAAGCGATCAAGTGCCAGATGGGAGTAATTAGTACTAATGGCTATGAACGGGGTCCTAGTAGTGAAGGTTTCACAGATTGAGATGGTTTGACTTCACTCGAGGAATAGAGGTTGTAGTTTTACCCTAGACTAGGCTAGCACCTTTGGAGGTTGTGATCTTTTGAAAAAGAGAAAAGTCTTTTGTTGTTTTGTATCCTGGCAACTTGACATGTTTTGCTACAATCCTGTCGTTTCTCCTTTTCCTTTTGAGAGGATTTGATAAACCTCTTCCAACTGGATGTAATTATTATGATCTTTATGACTCATGAAAATTTACTTCACTTTTAATTATTTTTATGACTTACACGTATGTTTAAATCCTGTCCCACGCTCTTAGAATTATAAAAAGACATGAATGGTGTTGGATGTGATCGAGATTTTACTTGAGAATATAGACCACCTGAGGTCTTGATAGTGACTAGAGATCGGGACCGAAGTGAGGACTTAGCGTTGAAATGGGATTTAATGTTTGAAATGCCAATTTGAGATATTAAAATCGGTGGATTTGAATTAGTGAAAGGAAATAATTAATGGATTCAATGTGCCTAACGATTAAGGACTAGATATCGTATTTGGAATGAAGGCTAGAAGCTATGTATTTATAGATTATGGAGTCTGAAGTGATGTGACCATTAAGAACAACTATCCTTTTGTCTTACATGGATAAGAATTCGATAATTTGTAAGGAGCTGTGATCCTATTTAAGTTGGATTTAAAGTAGAGATATTACCCATTTGGGAACCCTAGGAACTAATGTGGTTAATACCGCTTTCAAATTAAGACATGGACACTCTAAAATTTTCGGTACACCCTCCGAGTTGACAGATGCACTAGAAGCATTTATGGACCCAAGGTATCAGAGTTAAACCGTATTTGGACAAATCAGTGGGGCATTTATTGATGATATATCGATATACTCTAGTGTTTGAGAAGGTCATGAAAGACACTTGATGGTAGTTTTACGAACCTCGAGAGAATGCCAACTTTTGTTAAGTTCAATAACTGTGAGTTCGATTGGAAGAAATAGCCTTTCTAGGTTATACAGTATCTAATGAAGGAATTATTATTGACTCAGCTAAAATGAAAGATTGTATAAGAGGAAACGACCAGAAAAGCATATTGAAATTTGGAATTCTCGGAGTTAGCCGAATACTACCTTTGGTTTATCAAGGATTTTTGTAAGAGTGCAAGACTTGGCAAACCATTTGAGGTTCTAAATGTAAGGGAAAATCTTGAGATGAAGAATGTTAATCGGTGTACATGTGTATGAGGTAATTTTGTGATTTACACAAATGATTCAAAGGATGGTTTAGAATGTATATTAATAAAACATGATAAGGTGATTGTATATGCCTCTAGGAAGTTAAAATATTATGAGAGGAAGTAGCCAACTACTGATTGGGAGTAAATAACTACAATATTTGCCTTAAAGAAGTGAAGATATTGCCTATATGAGGTAGACATGAGGCCGATTAAGTTGCTTTATAACTAGGAAGTTAAAATGCCTATTGAAGAAAAAAAAATCAAGGTTTGATTGCTAGTCGAATGAATGGAAATTGTAAAGTGCAAGTTGGAAAAACGTAAGTTGGTGATCGATCTAATAGGCTTAACCATGAAGGGAATGATATTTTCTCAGGTGTGAATTTCGAGAACGAAATTCTGTTAAGGAGGGGAGGATGTGAGGACCCGAAAAATTTCTTATTTTTATTGAATATTAATGGTTTAATTAAGTATTTATCCACCTGTTTTCCCCAAATAATTTATTACGACCATTTTAAATCCATTCGTGTGGAATAATGTCTTCATTATGCTTTTAAAACGTCCCGTTAACAACTTCAATTTTCGGAGGATTGTTTAGGTGAGAAATAATGAACACGAGTGTTTCAAAGTGATATTATATTCGAAAGTATGATTATCCTGGGGAAATTAAGAACGGACAATAGCAGATTAAGAAAAGTTAATCGAGAATGAAAGGTGAATAAGTTCTAAGTGAGCATATACTACTCACGCGTGGATAGTTTTCCAAAAGACGCATGGATACAAATTTATTGGAGATTTGAGGAGTTAATACTCGACTCATGTGAGGACTCGTAAAACTCCTATTAAAACCCTATTTCGAGTTTATTTAATTATTTACTTGTTCATTTATTCCGAGTATTATTTTCTAAACCTATTGAACCTAATTACGTGTAAATATAGGTCCATTATATTTTTAAAGTGACTTGTTTCAAAAATTAATTTTCGAGAGCGCGTTTAGTGAGAACAGTGAATAGTGCTTGAAAATTTTACCCGATTGAAAGTACAATAAGCTCGGAAATTTGGAGACATGTACAATGGTCCTAAAATAGGTAATTTTAGGTTTAAGTACTCAAGTGATAGTTAGTGGTACGATCGTTACAAGAATTTCTTGAAGGTTTCACTTTATCGCGCCTAAATTGGAAATACGCGTTTTCACGCGCGCGATTAATTGAGGGACTTTAGACCATTATTTTGGGACAATTAAGAGTGAATAATATTTATATGAATATAAGTGCATTAGAGGTTCAGTGCACTAGTGAAACAAACTCGAAAGGAATCGAGCCCAAAATGCACGTGTACACGCGCGAGAGAGAGTTGACTTTCGGCGAATTGTGGCCACACATTTAAGCTTACTTTAGAAGCTTTATTTCAGCATATCACACGCCTCTTTCCCTCTCATTTGGCCGAACCATCAGCTGCAACAAAACAACTCCAAGTTTTGCATTTTTCATCTCCAAATCTTGCTCAAACCTTCACCAAATTCAACCAAAATTTAACTACACTTAGCTCAACACTTGGGAAGTTCATCTAGCTCCAAAAACAAGGAGCTTTCCATGGATTTCTTGGAGCTTCTAAGGACCGAAAATCCCGCCTAGTTCGTCAACCAAAGTAGGTAATGATCCAACACTCTAATCTTGGTTTATGGAGGTTGATTAACACCTTTAAGCTCTTGTATTCATATGGGTGGTTGTTATTGTTGGAAAATTTGGAAGGTGGGCTCTATGAACTCCCACCCTTGTCTTGATGGCTGATGTGATGATTGATGATGGATTTAATGTTGGTTTAGTGCTCAAAATGGTAGATTAATGGTGTATTATTAGTATAAACTTCAAGAAATGCATGGGGTAAAAAGTTTCGATCCTGCCCCTGCTTTGAACGTACCTATTTCTGCAGAATTTTGAGGTTGTGATGACTTATATATGATGTTTATATGTTGTATAGATGGTGTATAAAATTTCATTGAAAAATATTGAGGTTTGGTGGGTCAAATGAATCGATTTCACAAAGCTAGTAAATCTGGAACTGTTCCCGTAATGCTCTGACCAGCTTTCTTGTTTCGGCCATAATTTTGTGCTCCGACGTCGAAATCAAGTGCCGTCAGCGGCATTTGAAACTAAATATTCCCATCTTTCCGACGGTATAAAATGCATATTCTGGTTCCATGTATGTGAGCCGAACCAATCATTTAAATTCAGCTGTTCTGTTTCTCTGTTTTCCTGGAACGAAATGCTGAGGCTGCAATTTGTGGCTCAAATTCGAGCTAGTTGTGTGCCGAATTTCACAATGATTTATTCTGTGAAATTTTAGATCTATGAATTTATTTTCCAACACCATAAACCATGCCCAATTCTGAATTAATTTGAGTGATTTATGATCAAAATACGGAACCTGCCCTGCTCTTGAAAACCCTAATTTTTGTACAGATTTGATGCAAGGTTTGGTGTAGACTTGCTAATTGAATTTTTGGGTGTTAAACACTTACCAAATGTACCATGAATGTTCCTTAGGCTTTGCCTACACTAATGAACTATGTTTGGAGGATTTTCCTTGGCCAAATATTTGGAATGGAAAACCAAAAAGCTCAAGGCAGTTCTGCCTTAGGATTTTTGAAAATTTGGGTGTTTGGTTGACTACCTTCCCGAAGGTATTTTTCCATGAAAGTTGATATAGGAATGCCCTTTATATAGGAGTATTATACTACCAAATTTTGTACCAATCCAAGTCCATTTCGATACCCAACTAAGGTCCCAAATTCGGAAACTCAAATCTGGAAATTTGTCAGTAGTTTCGAATTTTCCCAAATTTTGAGCTGCCGTATCTCGGTGCTCAAAACTCCGTTTCTTGTTCCGCTTGTTTTGTTGTAAAATTGGATTACAACACTATTAGATTTTCAAATTTCAAAGGCTAGTTTCACTCAAGTGAATTTTGCCGAATTTTCAAATTTGACCAAAAACCAACTTAAATCTGCCTTATGAACCAAAACAGCAACTTTGAGCTCATTTTTGAATGTTTTCCATTTAGAATCTTAGAAAAGTGTATTCTAAGAACTTTTAGTACTTTCAAAGAAGTTTCCAACGGCACCCGGTTTTCCAATTTCTGACATGTAGAATGGGAGATACGATTTTTCAAAGTATCATATCAAACCTGAATTTTTTTTCCAAATTCCAAGGGAAGGGAGTTTTCAAGTACTCCTTATTCCTTCAATATTTCTTGAACGTTTTATACTTGATTTCCCAAAATGAAAACTCGATTACTGTGTACTTTAAGAAACTCCATTTAAACCTCGATTTACGAGTAATTGAGGTTCGTTTTCATGAAATTTTCTTAGATTGTACTAGTGCTCAATCTTCCTTGATAATTGGGATATATGAGTGATACTTCACTATTATTTGCTCAGGCGCACACGAGGACCCTCAAGAGGATCCCACGGTGAACGCTTAAATTTCGGTTGAGACTACTTCTACTTGGTGAGTGTCAAGTGCGTGTCTACTTGAACTCTATGGACTTGATTCATGCTTGGCTTACCTGATTACATGCTTAGCCTACTTGGTTTTGAAAAATGGAGTCGGGTGTGTACTTTATCGCACTCGTTCTCATTTGAAACAAATGACTCATGCTTAACATGATTTACCTGGTTTACATGACTTGAAATACCTGCTTAGACCTGTCGAATGCTTTATTACATGACATGGTGTGCTATGGCTGCATACGTCGCTGGAGTGAATCTCCTCGACACTTACATGATACATGGGGGACGCCCAAACTCATAAGCCGACCTTGGGACTCGAGCCGGCATGGGCTTGGTCGGGAACCTTGGGGAGTCATGAGAATCACATGATATGCTTGATCTATTTGAGAGATCTTGCTTGGCATACTCGTGGAGTATAGCCTTATAAATGTCGTGCGGGCCCGAAGCGGTGTAGGGTGGACGGATGAGAAGTAAGTGGTGATCTATGGTTTGGAAATATCAACCCGGTTGACGGAGAGTCATCGCGGGAAGATATACGATTGAACTGGCAAAGCAAGTGGAACTTAGCTCCTGAGAGCTACCATATCCTTGAATTGTTTCTGTTTACATTTCGTTGGCTTTATGAATTACTTGTAATTTATCACTTGAACTGTTATTTGGGCTTGTTAGCTGAACAACGTGCTTGCATGTGTGTTCTTGGCCTCACGAGCTTTTTGCTTACCCTGTAGATTTGTTTTCCTTAACAGGATTGGACTTGGAGAAATGTTGGAGAAACCCCTCTTGTTGTACTCTTGTTTTAGGGTTTCCGTTGCACTTTGGGGCTAGACTTGTGATTGATGTATATTTTGAATATTGATGTATTTCGAGGTCTCGATGTATTGATTGGGCAGATGTTGAATATTGATAAGCTTGAATGCTTACGCACTGATTGTATTTATGATATTTAATCGTAACGTCTAGTATTGTATTAAACTTGGACGAAAATTGCTTGAGTCCTGACGAGAGTTGGGCAGGCGTCCCGCGGATACCCTTTGGTTTGCCTTAGGGAGAAATGGGGGCGTTACAGTTGGTATCAGAGTTTAGGATTTAGATCTCTGTAGTGTATCCTAGGTTTAAACGTTTAGGATGCCGGACTATGAAATTGGATTGAAAGTTAAGGGACTGCTTGTGAAAATGAAAATTAGAACCTAGGTTCGAATTAGTGGATGACAAGGAGTTTTGATATGGTGTGATACATGTGGGATAGTATGAAGTGATCAAATCTTGTTTATTTAGTGCATCTGGACCTACCTGAGCTTTTACTCTTAAGTGTAAACTATAGAAGGTAATGGTGATATTAAATTGTCTCGGGGGCACCTACCGGTGGTCCACTATCGAGGGAGTGACCTAAGAGAGCATTGGAAAAATGGTCCGATTTGCTGGACTAGGATTTCATGTGAATTTCAAAGGACTTGCTCGAGCCCAAATAGTGGGGTGTTAATAGTGGTCGATCATTGGAAGTGGCTATCCGAAGAAACTAAAGTGATTCGAAGGGATGATCGAGAACTGAGGACAATTGCGGATGCCTAGACTACTAGAATTCCTGAAATTGAAATTGAAATACTTAAGGAGCGAGGGAGACAAAGGTTCATAGTGAGAAGCTTCAAAAGCTAAGAACCAATTTGTTAGGGTAGTGCCTGAAATTAAAGACAGGATGGATGAGTCGGTGGCTGGGTGTTTTACCTTGGTTGAATGAGTGGAGAATGACAAGATATTCGATAAGGGACATGAGATCTAAAACTCCTAGTGCTGGAAATGAAATTGATCCTATGGAGGTAGTGAAAACTTTTGGGTTCTGCCAATCACTAATTTAGTGATTTAAACTATTTTAATATTTTTTCCCAAAGATAGATAGGGTGACGCTCGTTTAAAGGCCGTTGTATTTTGTGTCTTGTTTCAATATGTTTCCTACCTTGTGAGGCAATTAAACATTTCTCATGACATGTTTGACCTTACTGCTTTATGATTTCAAATCCATGATTGGGGTTATACGTATTTGCGATTATCTCAGTGTCTTCCCTTTTATTCTCATATTTGTTTAGCGTGATCAAAATCTCACTTTTCAAACTTCGTTTAGGTGCATTCATTTCATGCCATGTTTATGTGACTATTAAAGTTATGAGTGGCCAAATAAATAAAAAGGGACCGAGGGCGAGGGGTTAGGTCATCCCAAATTCCAGAAGATAATTAGGGAACGATTGCTGGATTGAACCGAAACCCTAGAAATGAAGGAAAACACCTACATAGCTCTCACTATTGACCATACGACTGATATCCTAGAATGGTTGGTTGAGTACCAAAGCTCTGAACCAATAAGCCAACCTAAGAACCAGGAGAGGTATGAAAATGAAATGATTCTTGAAGGTCGTCTATCTAGGTTTCACGGGGGACCTAACCTTGAAACAGTAAGATTGATTTGAAAGGATACAATAAGGCACTAATGGGACTACGAGATTTTGATCTCTTTTCGAACAACTTCATAGACAAGTATCGAAGATTGAAGTAAGACATGAAAAACTTTATATCAAGGAATAGAGTCCCCGTATCTGGTTGTAATTGGAATTAATGGTATTGATTTTATGGAGACTTAAGAACTTACCCATGTTCGGCAGAGAATAGCTAAGATTTATATTTCGGGGTGACCTATAAACAAAAGAATGAAAGAGTAATCTGGCTCGAACTTCCATTATGCATAGCTACTCTTTTGATCCTTTGATTTGCCTGGCAGGTTAGCATTTTACTTAAACCAACTGGTAAGATGACAACTTTGGAAGAAATGCGTAAGGAATTGAACCTTCTTCGAAATGAGGTAGAATTTCAAAGGAAATTGGCTGACTACTGGGAAGAACGGTGGAAACAAAAATATGCAGAGAAAATTGAATTACTACGACAGAATGTAGAATTAGAGAAGAAATGCAAAGAAAATTCTCGAACTGGCCAAGCCGCCACTTCTCATGCAAATTGTGGATACTGCGGCAAGGTTAACCACGTTGAGGCCGAGTGCTGGATGAAGCAAGGAAAGTGTCTGGGGTGCGGTAGTACCAAGCATAAGATTTCAGATTGCCCTAGAGCTTTTAAAAAGTGGAAGTACTCAATAGCCAACTAGGTCCACCGCAAAGCGATCAAGTGCCAGATGGGAGTAATTAGTACTAATGGCTATGAACGGGGTCCTAGTAGTGAAGGTTTCACAGATTGAGATGGTTTGACTTCACTCGAGGAATAGAGGTTGTAGTTTTACCCTAGACTAGGCTAGCACCTTTGGAGGTTGTGATCTTTTGAAAAAGAGAAAAGTCTTTTGTTGTTTTGTATCCTGGCAACTTGACATGTTTTGCTACAATCCTGTCGTTTCTCCTTTTCCTTTTGAGAGGATTTGATAAACCTCTTCCAACTGGATGTAATTATTATGATCTTTATGACTCATGAAAATTTACTTCACTTTTAATTATTTTTATGACTTACACGTATGTTTAAATCCTGTCCCACGCTCTTAGAATTATAAAAAGACATGAATGGTGTTGGATGTGATCGAGATTTTACTTGAGAATATAGACCACCTGAGGTCTTGATAGTGACTAGAGATCGGGACCGAAGTGAGGACTTAGCGTTGAAATGGGATTTAATGTTTGAAATGCCAATTTGAGATATTAAAATCGGTGGATTTGAATTAGTGAAAGGAAATAATTAATGGATTCAATGTGCCTAACGATTAAGGACTAGATATCGTATTTGGAATGAAGGCTAGAAGCTATGTATTTATAGATTATGGAGTCTGAAGTGATGTGACCATTAAGAACAACTATCCTTTTGTCTTACATGGATAAGAATTCGATAATTTGTAAGGAGCTGTGATCCTATTTAAGTTGGATTTAAAGTAGAGATATTACCCATTTGGGAACCCTAGGAACTAATGTGGTTAATACCGCTTTCAAATTAAGACATGGACACTCTAAAATTTTCGGTACACCCTCCGAGTTGACAGATGCACTAGAAGCATTTATGGACCCAAGGTATCAGAGTTAAACCGTATTTGGACAAATCAGTGGGGCATTTATTGATGATATATCGATATACTCTAGTGTTTGAGAAGGTCATGAAAGACACTTGATGGTAGTTTTACGAACCTCGAGAGAATGCCAACTTTTGTTAAGTTCAATAACTGTGAGTTCGATTGGAAGAAATAGCCTTTCTAGGTTATACAGTATCTAATGAAGGAATTATTATTGACTCAGCTAAAATGAAAGATTGTATAAGAGGAAACGACCAGAAAAGCATATTGAAATTTGGAATTCTCGGAGTTAGCCGAATACTACCTTTGGTTTATCAAGGATTTTTGTAAGAGTGCAAGACTTGGCAAACCATTTGAGGTTCTAAATGTAAGGGAAAATCTTGAGATGAAGAATGTTAATCGGTGTACATGTGTATGAGGTAATTTTGTGATTTACACAAATGATTCAAAGGATGGTTTAGAATGTATATTAATAAAACATGATAAGGTGATTGTATATGCCTCTAGGAAGTTAAAATATTATGAGAGGAAGTAGCCAACTACTGATTGGGAGTAAATAACTACAATATTTGCCTTAAAGAAGTGAAGATATTGCCTATATGAGGTAGACATGAGGCCGATTAAGTTGCTTTATAACTAGGAAGTTAAAATGCCTATTGAAGAAAAAAAAATCAAGGTTTGATTGCTAGTCGAATGAATGGAAATTGTAAAGTGCAAGTTGGAAAAACGTAAGTTGGTGATCGATCTAATAGGCTTAACCATGAAGGGAATGATATTTTCTCAGGTGTGAATTTCGAGAACGAAATTCTGTTAAGGAGGGGAGGATGTGAGGACCCGAAAAATTTCTTATTTTTATTGAATATTAATGGTTTAATTAAGTATTTATCCACCTGTTTTCCCCAAATAATTTATTACGACCATTTTAAATCCATTCGTGTGGAATAATGTCTTCATTATGCTTTTAAAACGTCCCGTTAACAACTTCAATTTTCGGAGGATTGTTTAGGTGAGAAATAATGAACACGAGTGTTTCAAAGTGATATTATATTCGAAAGTATGATTATCCTGGGGAAATTAAGAACGGACAATAGCAGATTAAGAAAAGTTAATCGAGAATGAAAGGTGAATAAGTTCTAAGTGAGCATATACTACTCACGCGTGGATAGTTTTCCAAAAGACGCATGGATACAAATTTATTGGAGATTTGAGGAGTTAATACTCGACTCATGTGAGGACTCGTAAAACTCCTATTAAAACCCTATTTCGAGTTTATTTAATTATTTACTTGTTCATTTATTCCGAGTATTATTTTCTAAACCTATTGAACCTAATTACGTGTAAATATAGGTCCATTATATTTTTAAAGTGACTTGTTTCAAAAATTAATTTTCGAGAGCGCGTTTAGTGAGAACAGTGAATAGTGCTTGAAAATTTTACCCGATTGAAAGTACAATAAGCTCGGAAATTTGGAGACATGTACAATGGTCCTAAAATAGGTAATTTTAGGTTTAAGTACTCAAGTGATAGTTAGTGGTACGATCGTTACAAGAATTTCTTGAAGGTTTCACTTTATCGCGCCTAAATTGGAAATACGCGTTTTCACGCGCGCGATTAATTGAGGGACTTTAGACCATTATTTTGGGACAATTAAGAGTGAATAATATTTATATGAATATAAGTGCATTAGAGGTTCAGTGCACTAGTGAAACAAACTCGAAAGGAATCGAGCCCAAAATGCACGTGTACACGCGCGAGAGAGAGTTGACTTTCGGCGAATTGTGGCCACACATTTAAGCTTACTTTAGAAGCTTTATTTCAGCATATCACACGCCTCTTTCCCTCTCATTTGGCCGAACCATCAGCTGCAACAAAACAACTCCAAGTTTTGCATTTTTCATCTCCAAATCTTGCTCAAACCTTCACCAAATTCAACCAAAATTTAACTACACTTAGCTCAACACTTGGGAAGTTCATCTAGCTCCAAAAACAAGGAGCTTTCCATGGATTTCTTGGAGCTTCTAAGGACCGAAAATCCCGCCTAGTTCGTCAACCAAAGTAGGTAATGATCCAACACTCTAATCTTGGTTTATGGAGGTTGATTAACACCTTTAAGCTCTTGTATTCATATGGGTGGTTGTTATTGTTGGAAAATTTGGAAGGTGGGCTCTATGAACTCCCACCCTTGTCTTGATGGCTGATGTGATGATTGATGATGGATTTAATGTTGGTTTAGTGCTCAAAATGGTAGATTAATGGTGTATTATTAGTATAAACTTCAAGAAATGCATGGGGTAAAAAGTTTCGATCCTGCCCCTGCTTTGAACGTACCTATTTCTGCAGAATTTTGAGGTTGTGATGACTTATATATGATGTTTATATGTTGTATAGATGGTGTATAAAATTTCATTGAAAAATATTGAGGTTTGGTGGGTCAAATGAATCGATTTCACAAAGCTAGTAAATCTGGAACTGTTCCCGTAATGCTCTGACCAGCTTTCTTGTTTCGGCCATAATTTTGTGCTCCGACGTCGAAATCAAGTGCCGTCAGCGGCATTTGAAACTAAATATTCCCATCTTTCCGACGGTATAAAATGCATATTCTGGTTCCATGTATGTGAGCCGAACCAATCATTTAAATTCAGCTGTTCTGTTTCTCTGTTTTCCTGGAACGAAATGCTGAGGCTGCAATTTGTGGCTCAAATTCGAGCTAGTTGTGTGCCGAATTTCACAATGATTTATTCTGTGAAATTTTAGATCTATGAATTTATTTTCCAACACCATAAACCATGCCCAATTCTGAATTAATTTGAGTGATTTATGATCAAAATACGGAACCTGCCCTGCTCTTGAAAACCCTAATTTTTGTACAGATTTGATGCAAGGTTTGGTGTAGACTTGCTAATTGAATTTTTGGGTGTTAAACACTTACCAAATGTACCATGAATGTTCCTTAGGCTTTGCCTACACTAATGAACTATGTTTGGAGGATTTTCCTTGGCCAAATATTTGGAATGGAAAACCAAAAAGCTCAAGGCAGTTCTGCCTTAGGATTTTTGAAAATTTGGGTGTTTGGTTGACTACCTTCCCGAAGGTATTTTTCCATGAAAGTTGATATAGGAATGCCCTTTATATAGGAGTATTATACTACCAAATTTTGTACCAATCCAAGTCCATTTCGATACCCAACTAAGGTCCCAAATTCGGAAACTCAAATCTGGAAATTTGTCAGTAGTTTCGAATTTTCCCAAATTTTGAGCTGCCGTATCTCGGTGCTCAAAACTCCGTTTCTTGTTCCGCTTGTTTTGTTGTAAAATTGGATTACAACACTATTAGATTTTCAAATTTCAAAGGCTAGTTTCACTCAAGTGAATTTTGCCGAATTTTCAAATTTGACCAAAAACCAACTTAAATCTGCCTTATGAACCAAAACAGCAACTTTGAGCTCATTTTTGAATGTTTTCCATTTAGAATCTTAGAAAAGTGTATTCTAAGAACTTTTAGTACTTTCAAAGAAGTTTCCAACGGCACCCGGTTTTCCAATTTCTGACATGTAGAATGGGAGATACGATTTTTCAAAGTATCATATCAAACCTGAATTTTTTTCCCAAATTCCAAGGGAAGGGAGTTTTCAAGTACTCCTTATTCCTTCAATATTTCTTGAACGTTTTATACTTGATTTCCCAAAATGAAAACTCGATTACTGTGTACTTTAAGAAACTCCATTTAAACCTCGATTTACGAGTAATTGAGGTTCGTTTTCATGAAATTTTCTTAGATTGTACTAGTGCTCAATCTTCCTTGATAATTGGGATATATGAGTGATACTTCACTATTATTTGCTCAGGCGCACACGAGGACCCTCAAGAGGATCCCACGGTGAACGCTTAAATTTCGGTTGAGACTACTTCTACTTGGTGAGTGTCAAGTGCGTGTCTACTTGAACTCTATGGACTTGATTCATGCTTGGCTTACCTGATTACATGCTTAGCCTACTTGGTTTTGAAAAATGGAGTCGGGTGTGTACTTTATCGCACTCGTTCTCATTTGAAACAAATGACTCATGCTTAACATGATTTACCTGGTTTACATGACTTGAAATACCTGCTTAGACCTGTCGAATGCTTTATTACATGACATGGTGTGCTATGGCTGCATACGTCGCTGGAGTGAATCTCCTCGACACTTACATGATACATGGGGGACGCCCAAACTCATAAGCCGACCTTGGGACTCGAGCCGGCATGGGCTTGGTCGGGAACCTTGGGGAGTCATGAGAATCACATGATATGCTTGATCTATTTGAGAGATCTTGCTTGGCATACTCGTGGAGTATAGCCTTATAAATGTCGTGCGGGCCCGAAGCGGTGTAGGGTGGACGGATGAGAAGTAAGTGGTGATCTACGGTTTGAAAATATCAACCCGGTTGATGGAGAGTCATCGCGGGAAGATATACGAATGAACTGGCAAAGCAAGTGGAACTTAGCTTCTGAGAGCTACCATATCCTTGAATTGTTTCTGTTTACATTTCGTTGGCTTTATGAATTACTTGTAATTTATCACTTGAACTGTTATTTGGGCTTGTTACCTGAACAACGTGCTTGCATGTGTGTTCTTGGCCTCACGAGCTTTTTGCTTACCCTGTAGATTTGTTTTCCTTAACAGGATTGGACTTGGAGAAATGTTGGAGAAACCCCTCTTGGCGTACTCTTGTTTTAGGGTTTCCGTTGCACTTTGGGGCTAGACTTGTGATTGATGTATATTTTGAATATTGATGTATTTCGAGGTCCCGATGTAATGATTGGGCAGATGTTGAATATTGATAAGCTTGAATGCTTACGCACTGATTGTATTTACGATATTTAATCGTAACGTCTAGTATTGTATTAAGCTTGGACGGAAATTGCTTGAGTCCTGGCGAGAGTTGGGCAGGCGTCCCATGGATACCCTTTGGTTCGCCTTAGGGAGAAGTGGGGGCGTCACATCACTAGTGCTTTCAATTTCCCGAGGCCGGATCACTTCATTTCGAAGTTTTATGTCCGATGTCCGTAGCTTTCCTTTTGTTAGTCTACCATATGCACAAGAATTCTTGTCCTTTGTGAATTCAATCTCTTGAGAACTTGGGAAATATTTCAGTGCCGACTCTTATAGATAAGAGATCAACTTTCAAAAGGAAACTATGTCTGGATGAACCAATCCCAAGCTTATTAATTGAACTTCCGTTAGGAGCAGAAACCCATTCGGATTCAAATTAGAACTTTCTTCAACCTGAATTCTCCTTGAACGTGGTATAATTTGGGTATAATTTGTGACAAACCCGTGTCTTGCAAGCCCATAATTGGACCGAACTCAAGGCTTTTACAAATTTACTGGCAACGGCTCAATCATATAAGATGGCCATGCAAAATGCCACGATAGTCACCGAATGCATGCAAAGCTTGGTGAATTAGTCATTTCAATTTCCAAGACCAAATCACATCATGCACTTGCCTCAAGTCCACAGCCTTGGCTATAGATGTTGTTTTTTTTTTTACTTTCGGGAATTCAAAGATCATGTGTATAAGGATTCTTTCTTTTGGATAACCTCTCAAAGCTAGGAATTGCGTCCTTGGTAAATTGTTGAATTGAATCCGACAACTCAAGGAGGAGTTCCATATAAATTGTATTATCATTTTGTTGAAACATAATCACAGCCCATGACAAGTCACGCTTGCTCACTTGCTCAACTCCACATTGAATTAAAACTCTTTGCCATTACAAATTCTACTATTACCAATGCAATCCCAAAGACCTTGATAAACCGGTTTTAGTTTTGGAAGGCAGATCCACTCTCTTTCAAATTCGTATGGAAAAGGACTTCCTTCCAATTCAGATTCGAATCAAACCTTCTCCTATAAATAACCAAGTCCCAGCCACAAAATCTTGGACGCGTTTTATTTCTCTCTTTAGTTGCATCATCAAGTTGTCGTTGCCGTAAGAGTCAATCATCATCCATAGGTTGCGATCCAATAAAATTTTTTCCTCGCTTACCAGGTACTTGAAGCTTCACCCTTTTTTTTTTGTACTGGCAATATCTAATTGCTACAAGAAGCTTCGGTCAAGGCTCTTGCATGCTTCATCATTAGATGCTTTGCTTGGAATTTGTTTGTCTACTCAACATGTGCTTTAGACTTGTATCTCCGACATATTATAAGATAGTTTGGCCCTTTGATTTATCTACTAAAATAATGCCAAGCATGATTTCTGAGCTATTCCTTATGGTTGGAAACTTGATCTCAATTTCCGTACTAGTCATTTTGCATCTCAAATATTGCTATCATACATGATCTCGATCTCAACTTTATTAACTTGCTTCTTCGTAGAAAACCAATACCGTGCTTGAAGAGGAGTTTAAAACAATTTTGAGAAAACTTCAAATTTTTCTCTCCAACTTCCAAGCCAAAATTAAGCTAGAAATCACTAAAATAACAACTAAACAAACAAGAAATTCTCAAGTCCGCTACCTAGTAATTCACCTCAAGGCATCTACCTAAGAGTAAATCAAGAAAACAAGGGTATCCTCAAGTCATCTAGTCTAACTTTGTTTAGGGTTTCAAATATCCTTTCATAACAATGCAAAGCTACCTCTAAAACTTGCATGAAACTAAAGATCAAGTGAAGTGAAACTAGTTACCTCACCCAAGCTTCTTCAACCCCAGTTATAGTCAAGCTTTGCACCACCAAAATCACCAAGAATCACCACAAGACAAGAGCTTTCTTCTAGCTTGATCAACTTCCAAATGTTTGAAGGTTTTGGAGAGATTCTTGGAGCAAGATTTTGGGTTGAAGATAGAGTTTTTCTTCCCTTCCTTTGGAGCTTCAAGAGTTCAGCCAATGAGAGAGAAAAGGAAGAAGAAATTGAGCTTTGAATTGTGATGTGAAGTTGAAGAGAAATCTTGCTTTTTGGTGGTTTAAAGGTCAACTAGGAATAGTGACCAAATAGTGTCATGCACTAGTTAGTTTTTTTTTCTTGTTTCTTACTCTCAAATACTAATCTTCTAAAGTAGTTTCTCTTACACCACTAATACTCATTCTTACTAGTCCGAGGTTAATTCTCCAAATCCCCAATTAACAGCGTCGGTGTGGCTTTTGAAAAATTTTGACACGTAAGCAATAAAAATATGATTTAAGTAAAATTCATGCTAAAATAATAAAATTAAATAACACCAATGCAAATAATTTTAAAATAGGTAAAATTAAGAATAAAAGTACGAATCCTCACAAATATGCTAATCGATGTCAATTGATACAAGAGAATATGTCCTAATTAGTGCTAGTGGTACTAATAAACACATGAGATTTATTTATATTAACAGATACAAAAATCCTTTCTACTTTTTAAGTGTAGACTAGACTAGGTGTAGACAAGTAATTACCTTAATCACTAATTGTTGACCCTACTCCTTGATCAATAAAAATGCTCGTGCAAATGCACGCGCTAATAAACACGCAGATCGAAGCTGTCGGATCTGGACCAAGATTGGGTCGTGGGATGGAGCAGCATGTAGTTGATAGGCTGGAGCATTAAACGGGAACCAACCGGTGTAGAGTGCGGGTGAGTGATGGCCCGATGCATGCCTGCATGTGAAATGGATTCTAGCTATGGAAAAGGTATAGAAATAATCGAGCTGCTGTGAAGTGGAGAGTTATAGTGTCGTAGACGAAGATGAAGGCTAGAAATGGGAAAACATAAAGGAATAGCTGCGAAAGGTTTTAGGGAAAACAAATAAGAACAATATTTTCTTGCAAATTTATCCAAAGAACTAAACAAATGCTCTTGATACTATATTAGAAATTCAGAGTAGGGAAAATTAAATACTTTTCTAAAAATTTGTATCATGAGACAATGCATGTACTTATGGACTTGTCTAAAATGAATCTAAATAACTAGTACATCAAATTTTGTCTAATACCTATGAGATAATATATCCTAATTCATACTAACTCGACAAGGTAATATGCTAATCGGTGTTCATTGATGCAAGAAAATATAACCTTACTAGTGCTAATGACTCTGAAGATACAAGAGATTTATGGTTTCGAAAGAATGCCCTAACCCGTGGTTGTTACTGGTGCCAAAATTACCCAAACTTTTTCTAGCAAAAAAAGAATTTATTTATATTAATAGAACAATAATCCTTTTTACCTTTTGGACATACCACACGATTTACAAGTCTATGTCCGGACTAGGTGTAGATAAGTATTTACCTTAATCAATAATTGTTGACTCTACTCGTTATCACTAAATTTATACATTTTTGTACAAAAAAAAAAAAAAAAACTAGACTACAATTTGGTATATCAAAGTGCAATTTTTTTTCTTCCAGAAATGTTCTAATGGAAAAGCATTCACTTTCTATAAAAATACACAAGAGCAAATCTATATATTAAGTTTGAAGAATTTCAAAGATGATTTAACATCACAATTTTCTGTAGATGGATCATACATTCATATTTCTATCCAATACAAGCATCGGTTTTGTGGCACTCATTAAGATTTAGAACAGCTAAGGTAATTTCAACTATATCAGCAACATTTTGTATTTCTGGCGTCAATGAAGGTTCAAGTGGCTTGGGGTCATTTAATGCATCTTCACATTCCGTAGCGTCATCGAAGGCGCCTGTGAGTGCTATGGCAAGGTTTGAATAGTTTTCATGATTTAGCATTGAAAAATCTTGGTCCAATCTAGAGTTGACTCCATCATATAAATCAGAACATGCTCCGAGAGCACGTTTGAGAAGAGGATCTGTGGTGGTTCTTAGAAGACTTGAGATTTTTGAAGAGGTCCCAGCAGCAATTGCTTTGGCCTTGTCGTTGAGTATGGTGCAAAAGCCACTAGGACTAGTCTTCAAATTGCTTCGAGGATCGGCGGAGATCACATCAATACATTTGGCACTGTGGGTTGTCTTTTTACACCACGTATGGAAATCCTCGGCTGCAGTGCCTTGAGAGGCAAGGACGAGCAGGAGGAATGTTGCTATCGAAAGCATGAGAGTTAGGCCAACTCTAATGGTAGACATAATCTTCCTTAAGCTGTTTTGATCTTCCGCTAAGTAATGGATGGCTTTGAAATTTTTGAGATGAGGACTGAAAAAGGTTGAAGGCCTTTTAATATAGAAAACAAGTGAAGACAAAGAGATGTATGGTAATAGGTAGTAGAAAATATGGTAGGACGGAAGGGGCAGGTAAAATGAAATTTATACCATTCAATTTTTACATCTCATTAATGACCTTTCAATATGGCCATCGATATGGTCATTATGGTCATTAATGACCATATTTTCAATATAGTAATGACCTACCATATTTTCAATATTTTCAATTATGGTCATTAATACCAAATTGAAAGGTAAAATGAAATCTATTTTGGAAAGGTATAATGACCTACCATATTTTCAATTAAAAAGGTCATTATACCTTTCAATATTTTAATGACCATATTACCTTTCAAATAAAAGAAAGTGAAAACATCTCATTAATGAAATTTAAAACATCGCCTTTCAATTACCTTTCAATGACCTTTCAAAATGGTCATTTACATCTAATTATACCTTTCCAAAATAGATTTCATTTTACCTTTCAATTTGGTAATTAAAAATATCGCATAGATTCATAATTTGGTAGGGCATTCAACCGCATTGAATTTCTTGACAAATTGGGAATTTATACTAGTGGCCCCAGATAAGAAAATAATCAACAATATAAGATACCATCTAGCTAATGGGTGCTCAATGGGCTCTCAATAATATGGTTAAAATTACCATAATTGACGAATTTTAACAATTAAGAGGTAATGTCATTAGTTTTGGAGAACTTCTGGCGAATGACAAAAATGACCATTTCAAATAAACCAATAAAGGTAGGTGAAAGTTGGACTATTTGTGCTTCAATTTCATCTCTTTCTATTCTTTTCTTTTTTTGTTTAGTTGTCTTTTTTTCTACAACATAAATTTAGAAATATAATAATTTACTTTCGTAAAACTAAGCACAAAAGTGTGGCCAACTTTATGCTCTTTTCTTTTATGGATCTAAAAGATGCATAATACTGTCAAGGTAGTTAAAGTAGCTTATTTTTATACTTTTATTTCTTTTTTATTACAAAGAGATAATGGTTTCCTAAATTCTAGACCAAACCAAATCAAGACTTTTATGGCTAAAAAAAGGAAAACAATTATAAACTTGAAACTTGTTATCCTCCACAAAAGACAAATTGAAAGGTAAAATGAAATCTATTTTGGAAGAAGACATAGAATAATAAATTTTTTAAAACTTGTAAAAGAAGAAAATATAGAAAAAAAAAATTCAAAAACATCGACAAAACAAGCAAGTACTCTTTAGGTGAATTTTAAACAAATTCTCTTAATTAAACAAATTGTATATGAATGGTTCACTAGGTTTTCTTTTTCTTTTAGTTGATAAATGAATTTAATTTTAACATGGTTCTTGTGACATTTTACATCACTTGTCAAAACCAACTAATGATTTTGATGTGAAAATATGTAAAAATAAAATAAAATAAAATGAGTCAACTTCCAATACATGAATATTTTCAACTAAAATGATCTCTCTTGGATTTTACATTTGTTTTATCTTTAATATATTTTCTCAAAGCATTGAAGATTTTAAACATGAGTTAAAACTTTTGTAGTTCTAAACATGAGTTAAATATGAGTTTTACGCATCTTGATTCCATTTTTGAGGCTTAAAAGCATCACTTTTGGTGCCATGGTGAATTCATTATTTCAACGGTAGAAAGATAAGTGTTTGCACAAGATCTGTGATACTTATTTTTAGAAAAAAGGTTACGTATGTCATTTAATATTTGAATACCTTAAAAGTAGCTTTCCAAAATGTGAAATGATTAAGTAGAC